>NC_069390.1:80334845-80637253 GCF_027475565.1 Acinonyx jubatus
TGGCTTTCATTTCTGGAGTGAATGTGGCCTGAACAGAACCCTCAAAGACAGGGACATAGATAGCCTGTCTCATTCCTAACGGCTTAAGAAATTGTTGTATGTCCTCTATAGATTTCCAAGGCCCTCAGGGAGACCTGCTCAGGGAGATTCCCCTCATTGGACCAAGCCTCCATGAAGGCTAAAATAATTCAATCTGTAAGGGAGTGAGTATTTTGAATTCCCCAAAAGCCATAGGGCTGCTACTGGAAGACAGAATGTGTTGCTCATTTTTTCTGCTTCCTACCTGGCCAGAGAAATGCCATCCCATTCCTATAGCTATGCCAACTATGTATGGATACTGTCCCTGGTTTTTGCTGAAATTTGGCAGCTATATAAATAAACTTAGTGGAAATATATTCTCTCATCGTTAGCATTTCCTGAACTGGGGGCTGACCTTAGTTTTAGGGGTCAGATGGCACAAAGTGTTTTGTTTGTTTTGTTGTCAATGGCCAAAAAATCTTCCTCTTTGTTCCTACCTTCCCGGGATTCCACCTCTTTTTTTTTTTAATTTTTTTAAGTTTATGTTTTAATTTTGAGAGAGACAGAGACAGCATGAGTGTGGGAGGGGCAGAGAGAGAAGGAGAGACAGAATCCTAAGCAGGATCTGCGCTGCCAGCATAAAAAGAGATGCGGGGCTCAAACTCACAAAACTATGAGATCATGACCTGAGCCGAAACCAAGAGTGGGACACTTAACCGACTGAGCCATCCAGGTACCCCTCAGGATTCCACCTCTTAATGTCCCAATCAGGCTTTGTTACAAGCACTCCAACCTTAATCTGTGGCAGCGTGCACACTCTTAGCTTGTCAAAATAGCATGCTAAAGTCTCCAGCTCGTCCTGCTCTCCTACCTTGTCTGCCCGCTCCAAGCTAGCAGAGTAATGGATACCTTCACATCCTTCTCCAAACTCAGCGCTTCTAACTTTCTAACCTGAGCTTCAGCCTCTAGTTGGGCATTGGCAGCCAGCTCAACTGCCCACAGTAGAGGCTAGCCCACTGCGGAGGCAAGCATTTCACTTCTTTGCCACAATGCACTATGCACATTCCTCAAACAAATACATTAAACCAGTCAATATTTTGGGGGTGTTCCTGTATTCACATGGCAATCCACAAGCATCTAACATACAGGCCACCATTCCCCACACGGAGGTTGATGGACAGCTGAGGATTTTCCCCATAGATATCTCTTTCCAAATGCCCATTCCCTCAGTCTCCTGGCTGGCTCACCAACTCTTGGTTCAAAACCTTAGGAGTTTCCTAGGTGAAATCTGAAACTGGCCCCCATAACACAGAGGGCAGAGAGAGACAGAAGAAAGGGAACAAGCCAATCCATATTGGTAGGTGGCAAGTTTAATAAGCAATTAGGCTTGAACAGCCACAAGATGAGATGTCTACACCCACCAGTCAAATCTTAAAATTTTCTATAGAGATCTTAACTGGGTTCGGTCTTGTGTGTATGTCCAGGTGGTCTCAGCAACACCTTGCCCTCTTCAGGCTGCATCCTTGAAAATTGACTCCTTTTTCCTCTATCTAATCTATCTCTGTATAAAGTTTAATTCCAATCAGAGCATGGAAAGTGAGGGTCTGTACAGGAGAGTTACTGAGATACCCTTTCAACATACCACAATGTAAGAAATTACAATTATTTTTAAAGTATATACCAACTTTTAACCTCCATGATTTTGTGGAATCAAGCCAGAGACCTAAGATCAAGCATGAGAAGCCTATCATTTAAGATCTTTCAGTGCAGGATGCAGAGAGTAGGGGTATATTAGGAGAATGCGTTCTAATGCTTACCCCCAAATATCAAATTACTCATTATAGCCTTGCCTCTCAGTTTCTGGAGGTGATTTCTGTGTCCTCTGCCATAATATTTATTAATAACTAACTTAGCACTTTCTGCCTAATGATAATTACCTCATTAAACTTTTTTTTTATGAGGGGAAATAAGGCCAACAGAACACTGGCATGGGGAAGGGGCTAAATGAATGTGAGAGTTCAGGGGATAGGAAGGTGGTACCTGGACCACTAAGGAAAGTCCACAAGAAGGCTGACAGTTTATCTCTGGGTCCCAGGACAGATGAGGAAGAGTCAGAAGACAAATGACAATAGAAAGGACAAATGAAAGAGGCACCAAAACCCTCAAAGAACCAGGACCATTGCCCCAGGTTCACCAATCAGGACAGCTCCCCTAAGTTGTTGGAGGACTATAGAAACTGAGTCCCAAACTTTGCCTGATTCCACTAGCCTCAAGTTGTCCCCTCTTCAAAACAGGACTGAACTGTAGAAGAGAAAGAAAGAAAGAAAGAAAGAAAGAAAGAAAGAAAGAAAGAAAGAAAGAAAGATGAAAGAAGAAAGAAAGAAAGAAAAGAAAGAAAGAAAGATGAAAGAAGAAAGAAAGATGAAAGAAGAAAGAAAAAAAGAAAGAAAGAAAGAAAGAAAGAAAGAAAGAAAGAAAGAAAGAAAGAAGGAAGGAAGGAAGGAAGGAAGGAAGGAAAGAAAGAAAGAAGGAAGGAAGGAAGGAAGGAAGGAAGGAAGGAAGGAAGGAAGGAAGGAAAGAAAGAAAGAAAGAAAGAAAGAAAGAAAGAAAGAAAGAAAGAAAGAAAGAAAGAAAGATGTACAGGAGCCACCAACCCAAGAAATGCTCCAGCTCTAGTGCCACAAAAGTAGCCTGCACATACACAGACACTCTAATCTCAGCATCCCACCACAGACAACTTAATTGCCTTTTCAATGCCTGAGAATGATCTTCCTGAGGCCTGGGACCAGGACTCACTCAAATCTTCTCTTCACTTTACAGAGAAGGCTTTATCTCCAAATAGACCCCTTCTAAATAGGTCCCCCCTCTCCAGCACCATCCCACCCCTTGGTCTACACCTCTACTCACTTCCTGTTCATTTTCTTCATAGCACACACCACAACTTAAAAATCTATATTCCTTTGTTTCTCTTTTTACTGCCTGTCTTCTTGATAAGCTTGGAAGCTCTTTTTACACAGTAACTGTATTTATTTGCCATGCTTATTCAGTATCAAGGACAATATCAGGCAAAAATAGTATAGACTTCATAAAGACTTGTGAAATAAATAAAGGAATGTTGATTATCCTATGCCATGGTAGAAAGTGTTGGAGATGACTATTGTGTCATCCCTTTAATTCAGGATAGGATCTTATCTTCAAAGCCATGTCTGAGCTTGGCACTGGGAATAAATAAGGGCTGGAGTACTCCTGTTTTCTGATGCCTAATGCATAATTGGGAAATGGAGGTAGTTAAAGGGACTGAGTAGGATTTGTTGATTAGAAATGGAGTACAAGAGGGGCGCCTGAGTGGCTCAGTTGGTTAAGCATCCGACTTTGGATCACTCATGATCGCATGGTTTGTGAGTTCAAGCGGTTTGAGTTCAAACCCCGTGGCGGGCTCTGTGCTGACAGCTGGAGCCTGGAGCTGCTTCGAATTCTGTGTCTCCCTCTTTTTCTGCCCCTCCCCCGCTCACTCTCTGTCTCTCTGCCTCTCTCCCAAAAGTAAATAAAGATTAATTTTAAAAAATGTAATAGAAGAAATGATAGAAAAACAGCTTTTGCAGTAATCCTCCTTCATTCAATTTTTATCTCAGAATGCTTTAGAGTTTTCCATATGTATCCTATTTTTAGTTCTTAGTTTTTAAATGCATAATTTACACAGCTTCAAAAGAATAATTGTAACATATGAATATGCATGTGCATACTTATGATAGTGCATCTATCAGCACAATATTACCTTTTCTCCTGGCTTTAAAATGTATACCTTTGCACCTTAGAATAATGAGTCCACATGGATTGGTGTCAAACAAATGGCTCTACCATTCTTTATTAGTTTTCCTGTTGTAGTCCTTTATACGAAGAACAAAGACTATTTTTTAAAGGTTGTTTTTATAGAATGCTTCCTCAGGTAATACAAAAAAGAAGAAAGGGTTTGCTTCTGAATAGGACTACATATACTAGGTTAAGTCTTTTGGGGCAATACTGTCAACAGTATAACAATACCTTTAATGTATTCCATTCAAGTCTGTAAGTTTCTCAGATTGACCTGTCAACCACTCAGACTTTTTACCCTATAAGTGAACACTAGTCCTCTTATATCATCAAGCCAGTCATCTGAGTCTCCCTTACACTAAATTCATTTGCTAATGACTTTTCTGCTTACTTCTGTTTATCAGCTCACTATCATCTGACTTCTATCCTTTCTGCTTTCATTACACTCAGGTCGCCCTTCCCAGAATTAATGTTGATTGAGAATGTACATGCTTAGTATATGTAGTCTTACTAACCCTTACAACAACCCTATGAATGTTGTATCAGAGTTCTCAGGTTGTCAGCAATGGAAACCAGCTCTGATGAAATTCAGCAAAAGGAAGTTTAGGGGAAGTATACTGAAATTCTCAGCATCAATGGGAAAGACAAAAATCCAAGCTCAGAAATGAGCAGAAGCTAAGATATTTCTAGAGAGCTAAGAATCAGCAACTACAGCAATAACTTATGCTCAGAACACTGCTGCCAAAATAAATGAGCAGATGCTCACACTGACATGTTGTTAACTATGTACTAAATATGATTATTTTATATAACACATATGCACATATCACAATTTGTAATAAATATCATTTTTCTCTGTTTTGTATCTGTGTCTCAAAGTTTAAAAGCCCCATGAAGGCAGAAACAATGTGTTTTATTAATTGATGCATACCTAATGCCAAGCACAGTAGCTGGAACTGGATGAAATAGGTACTATTATCATTCTCATCTCATACATGAGGAAACTGAAGCAGAGGCAGGCTAAATATATCCCAAAGCCACACAGTTGGCAAGTGATAGATTCAGGATTCAGATGTAGAAGACCTGTCTCTAAAATCTGTGCCCTTAATCACCATCACACAGATTCCATCCATTTTAGTATTTTTATTCTTGTGGTCAAGATTAGACTTCCAAAGTTCCCATCTAGCTGATATTCATTGGGTCACATACATGCCCATCAGCTAAGGAAGAGGGGGCCCATGATTATCAAGCAACTAAACTCAATTCACTGAGGAAGCAGTAATTCCTTCAGAAGAAATCAGGGTATTGCAAAGAAAATAAAATGAGAAACCAAAGAACAACAAACATCTTCTCACAATGACCTTCAGAGAAACTATTATCTTCCCCATTTTAAAGATGAGGAAACTGAAGCATGAATATAAATTATAATGTTTTATTCTTATAGAAAATGTACTTACAGTACTGGATTAAATGGTATTTCCCCAAAATTCATATGTACCCAGAATCTGTGATTACGAATTTATTTGGAAATAAAGTCTTTGTAGATGTAATCAAGTTAGGATAATATCACACTGGATTAGGGGTGGGCTCTAATCCAATGATTGGTGTCCTTACAAGAAGGAAGAAATGTGGATTCAGACACACAGAGTGGGAGTCTGCCATGTAATGATGGAGGCAATGATTGGAATGATGTGTCTACAAGCCAAGGAATGCAAGGATTGCTGGCACTACCAGAAGCTAAGTAAAGATAAGGAAGAATCTTCCCTAGAGCCTTCAGAGAGAGTATGGTCCTGCCCACATCTTGATTTCAGACTTCTGGTCTCCAGAATTGTGAGAGAATAATTTCCCTTGTTTTAAGGTCCCTAGTTTATGGCAGCCTTTGGAAACTATTACACTCAAGCTCAAAAAACATGAACTTATCTTAAATAACAGAACTCCTGAGAGGAATATATTGTATTATATTTTCTTCCAACCCTCATGCCCTCACTGTACCTCTAATCCTCAACTACCAAGTTCTCCCCCCGATTGTCTAATCTATCTCCCACTCCTACCAAATAGGACATAATTTTGAGACTTGTTCCTCCTATAATCGTGACCACTAATCTCCCTCTGGCCACAATGAACGTAGGTAGTATTACATTGCTTCCCATCCTACTCAACCTTGTGTTAATAAGATAAACTAGTATACTAATTCAGAAATAGAGCACAATAATGTAACATTTCCATTTAAAACAGCTTTATGAGGACACAGGCACCATGATCATAGGAGATGAAGGCTGGGGGGTGGTATCTAAAAGCATTCTATCCTTTGGTTCACATTTATGTGCCTAACGACTCTGTTCCCTTTTTCTAAAAGTATTGACATTTGGCCTTTTAAACACTTTGAATCACTATTCCTTCTTTTAAAACCCTATCTTCCTGGGGAAAAAAATTTTGACTTTCTGAAACTAGCCACTTTGGTTTATCATCTTTATTATAACCTAATGACTTCCACCACGCTAAGCCAAAAAATTATCTGATTTCTATTACCCTTATATCAGTAGTAAATTATGATCTTCAAATAAGCAGAAGATCCATCTTACAAACAGGATGCTATTTAGCAACGGAGAGGGTATGGCAACAGTTGTTCACTCAACCAACCAGTAATGTCTCCCCTATGCCTCTATGTGGTAGGCACACTTCTAAGCAGTTAATACTTATTAACTCACTTAGTCTTCGTAAAAACCCAGAAGGTAACTATTATCATCACCATCACTTTATGTATGAGGAAACTGAGGCACAGACAAGTTAATAAGAACCTTGTGTATTAATTCTCTAAGGCTGTCATAACAAACCACCACAACTGGATGACTTAACAGAAATTCAGTGTCTCACAGTCCTCTAGGCTAAAAGTTTGAAATCAAGGTGTCAGCAGGATTGGTTCCTTCTGAGACTGTGAGGAAGAATCTGACTCATGCCTCTCTCCTGCCTTCTGATCGTTTGCTGGCAATCTTTGGTGCTTCTTGGCTTGTAGATAGATGCATTACCCCAATCTCTGCTTTTATCTTCACATGATTTTGTAGTTGCTGTTCATGTTTAATCTTTATACTTATCTTGGCTTTGTGAACTATGAATGCTGATGTGAGTTGGTATAATCAGAAACATCCTAACAAACAATGTGGGAAAATGATGTGAATAAAATTATCCCGTGTAAAACAGTAGGAAAAGAAAGAGAAAAGATTATAAATTGTGTGTGGTCTCAGTCTCTTAAAAGTGTTTTGAACATAGCTAAAGGAATATTGTATATAGCATATTCAGTCTCATTTGACAGCATGCAATTAATTGTGTGAGTTATGTTTACTATTTCTTATTTCAATTATACAGTTTAGAAAAGTTCATGTCCTTTTGAACCACAACATTTCTTCTGCCTTCTTGTATATCATACTTGCAATAAACTACATCTTTCACTTCCAGTGAAGGACATAAAGGATAGATGGAAAAGATCCATTTAGGAAAAAAAAACATTTAAATATGATGACCATTTGGTGAAATTACTGAAATGAAAATAATAGGCTTCCATTTCTAAAGTAATAAAATCCATTTTACTAGACTACCCATTTGCCCCATTGTAGATGTTAGACATAATAAAAGGTTGTCAGTCCTTAGAAATAAGAAGTGATAATCCACTTCTAACAAGTAGACTCACCACACATTCTTTACATCATCTGACAGTCTTGATTGCATCAAGAATCTTTAAAGTAATAATTATCTATAAAACAATATACAAACTACTAGGTTAAGTAAATGCATAACTTAACCTTTAGTAAAACAAGGAAGATATCAGAACAAAGTTTACTATTAGATTTTTTCCAATATTATTAAATTGACCTGATGACTAAATTCACTTTAAAAGCCATTACAACTAGAATTAACCTAGAAACCTAACTTAGGAAATTTGAATTAAAAACGATCATGTTAGCTTTTATTTTATTGATGTATATCCAGTAAGTAGAAGTTTTTTAATTACACAGCACATAAGAAAGGGAACAAGGAGTGTTAGATGGAATATGATATTTATAATTTTATATGTTAATACCCCCCTTATGTTATTTAAATAATTCAGAAACTTATTTTAGATTGGTACATGGGGAAACTGAGGCAGGAAACAAATGTGAGAAACCAAATCTGTATTGGTCACAGAATCTCTTTTTCCTTAGGATGAGTTTTAATTTATTGCAGAAGATGCCTGGCAGGCCTGCCCCCATCAAATCTGTCAGAATTGCAATGGAAAAACACAGTTTAGACTCAATACAGGCGGGACATCTGTACTATATATATCCTCTATAGTGTCTTTCTTGAAATAGAAGACACATGCCAAGCTTAAGAGACAATTTTGGCAGGCCATAAGACAGTTCTAGGGTAAATTAGCCTTCAGTTATTATAGCATGCAACTAGAGGAGCTGAGAACGAACAATAGCATATGCCTTTGGGTAAATCTATAGATAGATAGGTAGTTTTCTAGGGCTGGCGTGGGAACGGGGATTAACTGTTAAAGGGAGGAGGGATCTTATTGGAGTGATGGAAATGATTTATTTTTTTTTAAGTATAATTTACTGTCAAATTGGTTTCCATACAACACCCAGTGCTCATCCCAACAAGTGCTCTCCTCCATGCCCATCACCCACATTCCCCTCTCCCCCACCCCCATCGACCCTCAGTTTGTTCTCAGTCCTTACGAGTCTCTTATGGTTTGCCTCCCTCCCTCTCTGTAACTTTTTCCCCCTTACAGTCCTCCATCGTCTTCTGTTAAGTTTCACAAGATCCACATATGAGTGAAAGCATATAGTATCTGTCTTTCTCTGCCTGACTTATTTCACTTAGCATATTACCCTCCAGTTCCATCCATGTTGCTGCAAATGGCCAGATTTCATTCTTTCTCATTGCTAAGTAGTATTCCATTGTATATATAAACCACATGTTCTTTATCCACTCATCAGTTAATGGACATTTAGGCTTTTTCCATAATTTGGCTATTGTTGAAAGTACTGCTATAAACCTTGGGGTACATGTGCCCCTCTGCATCAGCACTCCTGTATCCCTTGGGTAAATTCCTAGCAGTGATACTGCTGGGTCATAAGGTAGTTCTAGTTTCAATTTTTTGAGGAACCTCCACACTGTTTTCCAGAGCAGCTGCACCAGTTTGCATTCCCACCAACAGTGCAAGAGGGTTTCTGTTTCTCTACATCTTCGCCAGCATCAATAGTCTCCTGAGTTGTTCATTTTAGCCACTCTGACTGGTGTGAGGTGGTATCTCAGTGTGGTTTTGATTTGTATTTCTCTGATATGAGTGACATTGAGCATCTTTTCATGTGTCTGTTGGCCATCTGGATGTCTTCTTTGGAAAAGTGTATAGTCATGTCTTCTGCCCATTTCTTCACTGGATTATTTGTTTTTCGTGTGTGGAGTTGGGGAGTTCTTTATACATTTTAGATATTACCCCCTTATCTGATGTGTCATTTGCAAATATCTTTTCCCATTCCGTCAGTTGTCTTTTAGTCTTGTTGATTGTTTCCTTTGCTGTGCAGAAGTTCTTTATCTTGATGAGATCCCAATAGTTCATTTTTGCTTTTAATTTCCTTGCCTTGGGAGATGGTTGAGTAAGGAATTGCTGCTGCTAAGGTCAAAGAGGTTTTTTTCCTGCTTTCTCCTATAGGGTTTTGATGGTTTCCTGTCTCACATGCAGGTCTTTCATCCATTTTGAGTTTATTTTTGTGTATGATGTAAGAAAGTGGTCTGGTTTGATTCTTCTGTACGTTTCTGTCCAATTCTCTCAGCACCATTTTCTTAAAAAGACAGCACCATTTGTTAAAATGCTCTTTTTCCCATTGGATACTCTTTCCTGCTTTGTCAAAGGTTAGTTGGCCATACATTTGTGCATCCAATTCTGGGTTCTCTATTTAATTCCATTGGTCTATGTGTCTGTTTTTGTTCCAATACCATACTGTCTTGATGATTACAGCTTTTTAGTAGAGGCTAAAGTCTGGGATTGTGATGCTTCCCACTTCGGTTTTCTTCTTCAATATTACTTTGGCTATTCAGGGTCTTTTGTGGTTCCACACAAATTTTAAGATTGTTTGTTCTAGCTTTGAGAAGAATGGTGGTGTAATTTTGATTGAGATTGTATTGAATGTGTAGATTGCTTTGGGTAGTATTCATCTCTTAAGAATATTTATTCTTCCAATCCATGAGCATGGAATGTCTTTCCATTTCTTTGTATCTTCTTCAATTTCTTTTGAAGCTTTCTATAGTTTTCAGCATATAGATCTTTTACATCTTTGGTTAGGTTCATTCCTAGGTATTTTATGGTCCTTGGTACAATTGTGAATGGGATCAGTTTCTTTATTTGTTTTTCTGTTGCTTCATTATTAGTTTATAAGAATGCAACTGATTTCTGTACATTAATTTTATATCCTGCAACCTTGCTGAATTCATCAGTTCAATCAGTTCTAGTAGACTTTTAGTGGAGTCTATCTGGTTTTCCATGTATAGTATCATACCATCTGCAAAAATTGAAAGCTTGCCTTCATCTTTGCCAATTTTGATGCCTTTGAGTTCCTTTTGTTGTCTGATTTCTGATGCTAGAACTTCCAACACTATGTTAAACAATAGCAGTGAGAGTGAACATTTCTGTCATGTTCCTGATCTCAAGGGGAAAGCTGTCAGTTTTTCCCCATTGACAATGATAATAGCTGTGGGCTTTTCATAAATCATTTCTATGATTTTAACTATGTTCCCTCTATCCCAACTTTATTGAGGGTTTTCATCAAGAAAGGATGCTGTATTTTTTAATGTTTGTTGGTTTGTTGGTTTGTTTTTTAGTTTTATTTTTTAATTTGCACCCAAATTAGTTAGCATATAGTGCAACAATGATTTCACAAGTAGATTCCTTAATTTCCCTAACACATTTAGCCCATCCCCCCCCTCACAACCCCTCCAGTAACCCTCTGTTTGTTATTCACATTTAAGGGTCTCTTATGTTTCATCCCCCTGCCTGTTTTTATATTATTTTTGTTTCCCTTCCCTTAAGTTCATCTGTTTTGTGTCTTAAAGTGCTCATATGAGTAAAGTCATATGATTTTTGTCTTTCTCTGACTGATTAATTTCACTTAGCATAATACCCTCTAGTTCCATCCACATAGTTGCAAATGGCAAGATTTCATTCTTTTTGATTGCTGAGTAATACTTCATTGCATGTATCTTCTTTATCCATTCATCCATCTATGGACATTTGGGCTCCTTCCATACTTTGGCTATTGTTGATAGTGCTGTTATAAATATTGGGGTTCATGTTCATGTGTCATTTTGTTGGTGGGGTTCATGTGGGGTTCATGTTCATTTTATTGGCATATAATTTTCCATAGTATTCCTTGATAATTGCTTGTATTTCTGAGGGACTGGCTGTAATAAATTCATTTTCATTTGTGATTTTACCTATTTGGGTCCTCTCACTTTTCTTTTTGAGAAGCCTGGCTGGAGGTTTATCAATTTTGTTTATTTTTTCAAAAAACCAACCCTTGGTTTCATTGATCTGTTCTACAGTTTTGTTGGGTTTTTTTTTCTTTTTTGGATTCTGTATTGTTTACTTATGTTCTGATCTTTATTATTTCTCTTCTTCTGCTGGGGTTGGGGTTGTCTTTGCTTTCTGCTTCTAGTTCCTTTAGGTGTGCTGTTAGATTTTGTATTTGGGATTTTTCTTGTTTCTTGAGATAGGCCTGGATTGCAATGTATTTTCCTCTTAGGACTACCTTTGCTGCATCCCAAAGGGTTTGGATTCTTGTGTTTTATTTTTCATTTGTTTCCATATATCTTTTAATTTCTTCTCTAGTTGCATGATCGACCCATTCATTCTTTAGTAAGATGTTCTTTAACCTCCATGCTTTTGGAGGTTTTCCAGATTTTTTCCTTTGGTTATCTTCAAGTTTCACAGCATTATGATCTGAAAGTATGCGTGGTATGATCTCAACTCTTATATTTATTGAGGGCTGTTTTGTGACCTAGTATGTGATCCACTTTAGAGAATGTTCTGTATGCACTCGGGAAGAAAGTATATTCTGTTGCTTTGGGATGTAGAGTTCTAAATATATCTGTCAAGTCCATCTGGTCCAATGTATCATTCAGGGCCCTTGTTTCTTTAATGATTCTGTGTCTAGATTATCTGTCCATTGCTATAAGTGGAGTATTAAAGTCCCCTGCAATTACCACAGTCTTATCAAAAACACTGTTTATGTTTGTGATTAATGGTTTTAAATATTTGGATGGTCACAAATTTAGTGCATAGAAATTTATAATTGTTAGCTCTTCCTGATGGATAGACCCTGTAATTACTATTTACATCTTGTTATAGTCTTTAATTTAAAGTCTTGTTCGTCTAAGCATGGCTATTCCAGTTTTCTTTTGACTTCCAATAGCATGATACTGGTAGTATCATGATAGTTCTCCATCCCCTCACTTTCAATCTGAAAGTGTCCTCAGGTCTAAAATGAGTCTCTTGTAGACAGCAAATAGATGGGTCTTGGGTATTTTTATCCATTCTGATACCCTATGTCTTTTGGTTGGAGCATTTAGTTCATTTACATTCAGTGTTATTACTGAAAGATAAGGGTTTAGAGTAAGTTTGTTATCTGTAGGTTTCATGCTTGTAGTGATGTCTCTGGTACTTTATGGTACTTGCAACATTTCCCTCACAGAGTTCCCCTTAGGCTCTTGCAGGGCTGGTTTAGTGGTGATGAATTCCTTCAGTTTTTGTTGGGAAAACCTTTATCTCTCCTTCTATTCTGAATGAAAGTCTTGCTAGATAAAGGATTCTTGGCTGCATATTTTTCCTGTTCACCACATTAAAGATTCCTTGCCATTCCTTTCTGACCTAAGTTTCAGTAGATAGGTCTGTTACTACCCCTATGCTTTTACCTTTGTATGTTAAGGCCCATTTATCCCTAACTGCCTTGAGAATTCTCTCTTTATCCTTGTATTTTGCCAGTTTCAGTGTGATATGTCGGGCAGAAGATCGATTCAAGTTACATCTGAAGGGAGTTCTGTCTCTTGGATTTCAATGTCTGCTTCCTTCCACAGATTGGGGAAATTCCCAGCTATGATTTGTTCAAGTGCACCTTCAGCTCCTTTCTCTCTCTTCTTCTTGAAATCCTATGATACAGATATTGTTCCATTTGATTGCATTACTTATTTCTCTAATTCTCTCCTCTTGATCCTGGAATTTTTAATCTCTTTTTTTCTCAGCTTCCTCTTTTTCCATAATTTTATCTTCTAATTCACCTATCCTCCCCCTCTGCCTCTTCAATCCACACTGTGGCTACCTCCAGCTTATTTTGCACCTCATTTATAGCATTTTCTAATTCATCATGACTATTTTTTAGTTCCTTGATCTCTGCAGTAATAGATTCTCTGCTGTCTTCTATGACTTTTCCAAGCCCAGTGATTAATCTTGTAAATAGTATTCTAAATTCTTTTTCAGTTATGCTCCTCATATCTGTTTTCATCAATTCTTTATCTGTCCTTTGTCCCTGCAATTTCTTTTGAGGGGAATTCTTTCGTTTCATCATTTTGGCTAGTTTTCTGTCCCTTATGAGTTTTAAAAGCTTGTTATGTGCTCTGCCCCTGTGAGTACTGTGATATTAAAGGGGGAATCATACACTGTCCAGGGTCTGGCTCTTCAGGACGTGTTTTTTGGAGAGTGTTCCTTGCTCTCTGTTGTTATAACTTTGGTTATTTTATTTCTCTACTTGTAGTGATGTTTTGGACTCTCCACGAGGCATGCTTTGATTTGTTCCTTGAAGTAGCCCTGGAAAGGAAAACAGACAAACAAACAGGAAACAAAGACATGCAAACACACAAACAAAACAAAGATACACACACAAGCAATCCAAAAGCAAAAACAAAACAAAAACAAAAAACAGAAACACCATCTACAAGTAAAGAAGAAGGTTGAGGCAGTGCTGATGGAAGAGCGCCTACAAAGAGAGAAATGACAGGCGTGGGGACAGAGAGAAAAGAAACATTGACCAGGCAGAGAGACTAAATGGCTTAATCCAGAGAGAGAGAAAGGAAAATAAAGAAGGAAGCAGGGGAAACAAAAACAAGGTAAAGTTACCCAGAGAGAGACACTATATGGCTTGATTATTCCAGAGAGAGAGAAAGGAAAGTATAGAAGGAAGTGTAGAACATGAATCAAGCAAATTAATTAAATATGTCTGCTTAAACAAACCAACAACCAGAGTAACCAGCCTAGAGGAGGGAAGAGATAAGAAGGGAGAATATATACAAATAACAAGAGATGTCCTGTAATTTATCCAGGCTATATAGCAGCATTGGTCTGGATGATGGAGCCATCTGGTTCTACAGAATCTATCCTGCTCCAGCAGATATGCGGTTACCCAGCATGGAGTGGTGTGGTTTGGTGTAAACTGGTCCCACCTCCACTGTGGGCCCCCAGAGACTGATTCCTGAGGCCCCGCCTTGGTGGGGGGGTTGGTGGGGAATGGAATCCCCTGGTCTCTTCTCCACAGACCCGGTGGACTCCATTCCAGTCATCTTCAATGTGTCACAGGTGCAGATGGAGCAGTCCTTCTTGCTCCACTAACTCCCTTGACCCAGCACTTGGCTAGGATTCAAAGTCCTGCTCCATACACTCTGGCACTAGGAAAGCACGCCTCTGTGTGGCCCAATATGTGGTCCTGGCTGGCTTCGTCTGTGCTGCAGGACTTCAGGGAGGACTGCCTTTTCCTCCTGGGGACTGCCCCGCTGACCTAGCCACTGAGCCCAGGGGTGGCAGATGCAGGCAGGCTTTGTACTGTCTCACAGCACTCCAGGGAAGGGGCCACTTTCTCCTACTGCAGAATGCGCTCAACATACCACTGAACACAGGGCTGGCTCCCCTCCTTCCCAGGTGTGCAAACAGGGCAGCTGGCCCCAGTCCATAGAAAGCCCCATAGTTAGAAATGGGATCCCTCTCAGTCCCAGTCCAAGGTTTATCTCTTGTCTAGATACAGTCCTACACTTCCCCAGCCACTCTTTCTCTTCCCTTTGTCTCTCTGCAAAAGGGGATCTCTCCCCTCCATGCCTACGTGGCCCATTTTATCTTCCCCAGTTCATAATCACCCACCTATAGCCAGTCAAGGATGCCCTGGTGTCTCCCTTTTAGACTCAGTCTCTTTTCCTCCCAGGCTCTTGGGGTTCAAAGTCCTTTGGCTTCAGCACTTCTTTTTTGAGAAATGTGGAAAGTATGGATCCCTCTACTTCTCCACCATGTTTGGCCTGCTTCTGTGATGGAAATATTTTAAAACTGCATCATGATGATGGCTGAACAACTCAGTAAAATTACTAATTCAAAATAATTGAATTGTACACTTGGAATGAGTGAATTTTTATACCATTCAGATTATACCTCAATAGAGCTTTCTGTTTTTTAACAGAAGCTTTTAAGATAAAACCATGGCACCTGTGGGCCTATATCAAATTTATACATGGCTGTGGTTTCAGGAAGTTTCTAGGCTAAAGTATGAGTAGTAATATTGAGACTATTCTTCTCCAACATTCAGGAAACAAGCAGGAGACTAACTAATATCTGATTCAAGTCACTAAAATAACATCGATAGCTCAGATCCCTAAAATCAATTTCCCTTCCTTTTTGATAAAAATATCCAATCAATAAGGGAACCTGGGTGGCTCAGTGGGTTAAGTGTTTGACTCTTGATTTTGGCTCAGGTCATGATGTCAGGGTTTGTGAGTTTGGACCTCATGTCAGGCTCTGCGCAGACAGAAATGAGCCTGCTTATGATTGTCTCTCTTTCTCTCTGCCCCTCTCTTGCTCTTGCACACATGAGCTCTCTCTCTCTGTCTGTCTCTCTCTTTCTCAAAATAAATAAATAAACATTTTTTTAAAGAATATTCAATCAATAACAACATAAGTTGTAATTTCTCTATAAAAATTCCATTTGGATTCTAAATATTACGATGCTAGTGACCCAAACTTGTTTCCCATGCAGGTTCAAAAAGGAAATTGGTTTGTGTTATCAATCTAGGTCCATTATTCCTAATGCAGTTAGGAGGCAGTGCACACCAACAGCAGTCCCTGATATAGAAGGACATAATATTCCAGGTCAAGAACTAGAAATCAGGGTAGAACTGCTTGGTGATCTTTGTTCCACATATGCCCACCATCTCTAACCTAGTCTTGAGCTGTGAGACTATTAGAAAATTTGCCTTGATTTCTAAACAGCCTTGATTTGTATTTTTTCTTTTCTTTCAGCAGAGAGTTTAGGCATTATATGCCCAACTTTGGTGCCTGTTATAGACTGAATTATTCCCCCTTATGTTATGGACTAAATGTTTGTGTCCTCTCAAAATTCATATATTGAGACCCTAACTTGCAAAGTGGCTATATTTGCGTATGGGGCCTCTGAAGAAGTAATTAAGGTTAAACAGGGCCATAAGGGAGAATCTCTAAAGTGATAGGATTAGTGTCTTTATAGAAAGAGACCCAGAGAATACCCTTGCTCTCTCCTGCCTCCACCCTTGCCCCAACCCAGTGAAGACACAGAAAGAAGGTAGCCATCTACAAACCAGGAGGAGAGGTCTCACTAGAAATCTACCTGGGTGGCACTTTGATCTTGGGCTTCCCAGCCTCTGGAACTATGAGAAATAAATGTCTGCTGCTCAAGTCACTCAATTTGGCATTTGTTACAATAGCCCTGGCAAACTAATACAGTGTTTTCCTCAGTTTTCTTCAGCTATTTTTTTTCTATCTCAGGCAGGAGAGAAAGGTTTGAGATATAAGATAAAATCCAATATTAGACACTTTGGAATTTTTCTGGCAACAGTCTCAAGACATTGTTTTTGCAAGAATACCTCATTGTCTCTAGATCCTCCCTTTCACTTTACCTGCTGCCAGAAATCCTCTTCTGTGCCTGTCTTAGTCAGTTTGGGCTGCTATAACAAAATACTGAGTGGCTTATAAAAAAAAAGAAATTTATTTCTTACAGTTCTGGAGGCTGGAAGTTTGAGATCAGAGTGTGCCAGTATGGTTAAATTCTGATAAGAGCTCCCTCCCAGGTTGCAAACTACTGACTTCTCATTAGACCCTCAGATAGGGGGAAGATGAGAAAGGAATTCTTTGGGGCGTTTTATTTATAAGGGCACAAATCCCATTTGTGAGGGCTTCATTCTTATGACCTCATTGCCTTGCAAAGGCTCCACCTTCTAACATCATCACACTGGTGTTAGGATTTCAACATATGAATTTGGTAGGTACACAGCATTTAATCCATTGCATGTCCTACTGTGACTTACCTCTTTACCTCTTCCACAGATCGTTATTTTTCTATGCTTTTCTGACTCTGCTTGCCTCCCCACCCAGCTAAATCTCAGGGACTATTATTTCAGGCATGCATGCACTATAATTGCAGTTTCCCCCTCCTCTTCCTTGACATTCTGTCTACCGTCTATTTCGTTGTTCCCAACTCCAGTTGCCTTGTATGCCACAGTTACCAGGGGTGCTGCTTAACAATGAAGATTGCCTGTTCCAGTCCAGATCTTCTGATCCACTGAAAGAAGCTCACTGAGGGGTAAGGTCCTGGAATTTGGATTTTTTTTAAGATTCTCAAGTTATTCTTATGCCAAGCATTATTTGGGAGCTATTAACAATTCTCTAACCAGAATGACCCTAATAGTAATTTTTCCTCTTTAGCTGTGAAGCATTTCAACAGAACATCACAATGCCACACTGGTTGGATCAAACCACTTCAACCACTTAATGAAATTTAAGCCTTCTAACTCCTCAAAACATTTTCAGTATAGTTTATTGACCTCCCTTTAAGTTTTCCCAGTCACTTAAATTATCCTTCTTCCAAGCTGTGTCTTGGAAGCAGCAGGAAGCATTGTTGCCATGTTACTAAGAAAATATAGGCCAGCAGCTTTCAACTGTGGCTGCACATTCGACTCACCTTGGGAGTGTTTAAAAATACTGGGGTCTGGATTCTACCCCTTAGAGGCTATAATTTAATTGGCCTAACATGGAATCTACATATCCGTATTTTTTAAAACTCCCCAAATGATTCTAATGTGCAGCCACTGATCTAGGCCATTTGACACCAATTATCTCAACTTCCAACAGCTCCCCCCAGTCTACGCACACACACACACACACACACACACACACACCCCTCAACATTTTTTTCTAACTTAACTTACACTTTCTCCTTTTCACAGAACACATGCCTATTTACTTTCAAGATTCCTTCAGAAACTCACTTACACTTTTCCCCACTCTCTTCTCCATCTTCAACCTCACTCTTATATGTATTTAAGCAATTTCCCACTGGTTTCAAACATATATGAATCTCCTCTATCTTATAAAAGTTCTACTACCACCAGCAACACAACAATGACAGCAACATTACATTTTCTTCATCCATTCAAAGTCAAACTCCTCTAATAAGATCATGTATTCCCATTTCTCCACTCTTTCTCTGGTTCCTCTAACTTCCAACTTCAGTTACTTCCCACCCCACTAACCTAAATACAACCAACAGATTAATTTCCCAGTATACATCTGACCATGCAACCCCTTTATTTAAAAACTCCCCAGTGAGGGGCCCCTGGGTGGCTCAGTCTGTTAAGCATCTGACTTTGGCTCGGGTCATGATCTCACAGTTTGTGGTTTCGAGACCCACACTGGGCTCTGTGCTGACAGCTCAGAACCTGGAGTCTGTTTTGTATTCTGTGTCTCCTTCTCGCTCTGCCCCTCCCATGCCTATGCTCTGTCTCTCTCTGTCTCTCAATAATAAATAAATGTTAAAAAAATTTTTTTAAACTCCCCAATGATTACTTACTACTTTCACTAGGAAAGATTTATTTGGCAGAGTTCAGGGTATTGGAGATACTAGGATACTGGAGATACTAGGCACACAGATACCAATATAGAAAGTAAACAAGATTATATCCTCAAAGAATTCAGAGTGGTAAGGGAATTTGTACTTTGGTGACCATACAATTAATTCTACTTGAAAATTAAAGTTTTTATCTTTGTTTGGCCATTTGAGACCACTGATATTGGATTTATCCCTCCAACTTGATCTCTTAATAAAGCACTTGTTATAAGGATAAGTAGGACAATTAGAACAGACATGTGAACCTAAAACTGATTCCAAAGTCTTGCCACTTAGTGCAAAGAAAAGGAAAGAATTAATTACAGTTCTGAGGTTCCTTTTCAGGATGACTTGGAAGACAGTGAGGCAACAGGCACTCCACAAAATCAAGGCTGCTTTGAGAAGACTAGATCAAAACCTTAGAGCATGTGAAACAGGGAGGGATGAACCAAGAATCTACAGAAATTGAAAGGCCCAGGACCTAGGTTAGTGGGAAGCCTAGTTACAGTTCAGTTTCTTAAAAATTAGAAAATATAAGGTACCGGGGTGGCTCAGCCAGTTGACCGTATAACTCTTGATTTCAGCTCAGGTCATGATCTCATGGTCATGAGATCGAGCACCACATCGAGCTCCACACTGAGCTTGGAGCCTACTTGGAATTCTCTCTCTCCCTCTCTCTCCCTCTGCCTCTCCCCCACTTGTGCTCTCTCTCTGTCTCAAAATAAATAAACTTTTTTTTCTAGATTAGAAAGTGCATTTATGTACCTGAAAGATGTTTCTGATTGTAAGCAGTTTCTTCCTTAGTGCAAAATAACTGAAGATTGAGAAGATTCATTCTATTTTTCTTTGTGCATTTTGGATGGAATTGTAGCTAACACACTTAAAATCTTTTTTCTCATCATTTACATTTTTGAAGGAAAAATTCATATGTTGCAAGGACTGTGAAACAAGGGAGAGAAAAACAACTCCACAGACCAGAAGTTACCTTCAATACCTATTTAATGGTTCCATATTTCTATTTTGTTCTATACTTTCAAATATATTTTATGGACCTGTTCTGTTATATGTGAATGATGCTATAACTTCAGACAAGGAAATACATATCTTATTATGTTTTATTTTACATAATTGAACCATCTACAATAGCATTGTTTCAGAAATAAAGACAAATGATTTAACTTTTTAATTAAGCCTTAAAACCCTAATTAAATGCCTAAATTGCAAAGAACCATTTCAGCCTAAATTGTCTTTAGATTGCTGTGTGTGGATTTTTCCTATTGCTTGGTTGCTAACAGAAAAAGTAACAAAGAGCTATAAATCAAATTCACACTTTGTAATTGGTACTGTTAATGCATCTTTCATTGTCTAGCAAGACAAGAACAGAGAACATACAATGCTTCAGGTAAAACACAAACTCACTCAAATTGGCTGCAAGTGCCTTTTCTTAAGCTTGAGACTTTGGGAGTCTATTGGGCAACATGTACCTATGTATGTAGGGCCTGAAACACTTATTAGCATATGACCAAATGGCTGCTTGGGTCTACCTGGGTCCAGGTGTATTTTACAGTGTCTAAAGGTGTGGTTTTTAAAAGATGGAATTTTGAGAACAGAATCAGTTGAGAAAATTAATGAACACCCACATTTATTGAGTATCTACTATATACCAGACATTGTAAACTCCTTTACGTAATTCTTGCATTTAACTACATACATGTCACTCCTGCAAAATAGAGAATTTTTTTGTCTATTTGAGAAAACTGATGTTTTGAGAGGTTGGATAACCTATTGAAGATGACTTAACTAGAAAGTGACAGAATAGATATTCAGAGTTAGATTCTGAAACCTAACTGTACATTAAAACATTAACTTCAGGAAAAATACAAATTAAAACCATAGTTAGATGCCACTACACACCTATTAGAATTGAAAAAGTCTAAATAGAGATGCTACCAAGTGATGGCAAGGATGCAGGACAATTAAAATTCTTACGCATTGTTGGCACCAAAGGAAGGGTGCAAAATGGTGCAGCCATTTCAGAAAATAGTTGGGCATATTTTTATAAAGTTAAGTCTACATTTAGACCCACTAGTTCCATCCCTAAGTATTTACCCAACTAAATAAAAATTTATGTTCACACAAATTCCCATATACAAATGCTTATAGCACCTTTACTCATGAACACCTAAAACTGGAAACAGTCCTTCAACTGATGAATAGAATATAACACAGCAGTAAAAAAGAATGAACTACTAATACATGCAACAAAATGGATAAATCACAAATGCATTATGTTAAGTGAAAGAAACCAGGCTACGTATTTATTATTTCTTTTATATGACATTCTGGAAGAGGCAAAACTATAGGGACAGACGATTAATCAGTGGTTGCCAGAAGTTGGGTATGTAGGGAGGAGTTGACTATAAAAAAACATGGGAAAATTTGGGTGTGAAAAAACTATTCTATATCTTGATCTCATGGGAAAGGAGAGGTATTGAATCTGAACTATTTAAGCATTCCAACTGTTTCTAATGTACAGCCAAATTTGGAAAGTTTGCACTAAGGCAGTGGTTTTCAACTGTGTTGTTTCCTCACTTTGATATGTCATAATCAGGCGTGTGTACTTTATCACAATTAATGTGTTACTAATAACAAGTTAAGAAGTTTATAGTTGATATTTTAATATTTAAATTAGAGATGACTCAAATTTAATTCTAAAATAATGTCTTTTGCTTTTTTTTCTTTCTTCCTTTTCTTTCTTCCTTGCCCATAAAAAGCCATTTTCAGTGGAAAAGACAAAAAGCAACCATAACCCAAGAAATCTAGGTCTAATGTGCATGATAATAACCACTAAGCTATGCAGAATTGCCCTTTCCACAAGAACTTAGTGATAAGATCTAAATCTGCAACATTACATACAATAATAGCTAGCTATCCACAATCAGAAAAAGCATTTTAAAAACCTCTCATTTTATTTTATCCAAACTATGCATGTTTTGCAGAAACAACAAAATGTAAATATAGTGAGATGGCACATGAAGCATTCCTATCTAAATGTGTTTGTGGGAATATGTGGTATGCGAGATATGTCTGTATATATGGTATGTGGGGAGGAATGTGTGTAGTGTATATAGAGTGTGTGTGTGTGTGTGTGTGTGTGTGTGCGTGTGTGTGTGTGTTAAGGTGAGAATCACTATATCTCTTTTGAAAATAGAAAATATTAATGTTTCTATTTCAATTGTGATCACTTTTAACCTCTAGGTAATTTACTGAACAAAACTATGACTGAAATTTGAAATAAAGAAAATAGTTTTTGTTTAAAAAAAACTTTTCAAAAAACATGAAGACAGAAACAGTTTGCTAAAATAAACCGAAAGGGGAATATAAATCAAAACTGGACATTTTCCAATGATACTAAGGAAAAATATTTTAAATTTTTTTTAGTGTTTATTTTTGAGAGACACAGAGAGTGATCAGGGGAGGGGCAGAGAGAGAGGGAAACACAGAATCTGACACAGGCTCCAGGCTCTGAGCTGTCAGCAGAGTCCAAGGTGGAGCTCAAACCCATGAACTGCAAGATCATGACCTGAGCAGAAGTCAGATGCTTAACCTACTGAGCCACCCAGGTGCCCCAGGAAAATGATTTTAAATTCACAGCTGAAAAATGTAGAGGGCCCCCCCTGAACAAAGGGCCATTATTAGGTATAAAAATCATCAAAAAAAGTCTGTCTGTACCGTATGCTGTGGTATGTTGCCCAGATTCCACCTGCTGGATAGATGCACTCATTCTCCCAGCTGCTAGCAGTATTGGCTGTTGATAATTCACAGCTGAGTCTCTCTCCAGGAGTCAGTTGGCTGACTCAAGGTTATATCCTTGGATATTGCTAGCAAATGGCAATAAGCTAATGCAAACTCAAAAAGTGGTAGTTTCAACTGAGCTGGTTTGCCAAATGTGGTATTTCTGCTTCAGCAGATCTGCATAGCCTCATGGGCATTGTATGTTGCCCTTGATCTGGCCAATGCTATATTTTCCATTCCTATCCAAAAGAAGGATCAGAAGCACTCTGCATACTCATGAGATGAACAACAAAATGCATTTACAGTGGTGCCCAAAGGTCATGTTAACTCTCTTAGTCTCTGCCATGATATAGTTCAAAGACTCCTGCATCATTTGAACATTCCACAAAATATTTATTCGGTACATTATGTTCAGGGGATCATGGTCATCAGACCAGATGAGCAAGAAGGGGCAAATATAATAGAGGTACTGGTAAGAATCATGCACTCCAAGATAAGAAAGATAAACTCTATGAAGATTTAGGTGTCCACATCTTTGACATTTGGGGGATGGGGAAATTTCAGTGTTCTGGGGCATGCTGACACGTTGCCTCAAGAATAAATGAAAAACTGGGGCACCTGGGTAGCTCAGTCAGTTAAATGTTGACTTGATTTTGGCTCAGGTCATGATCTCATGGTTTGTAAGTTCCAACCCTGTATTGGACTTTGTGCTGACAGCACAGAGCCTGCTTGGGATTCTCTTTCCCTCTCTTGTTCTAACTCTCTCAAAAATAAATAAATAAACTTTGAAAAAAAGAATAAATTAAAAATTATTACACCTCAGAACTTTCATCACCAGATAGGAAACACAATCATCTGGCAGGCCTTTGGATGTTCTAGGTACAGCATATTTCACACTTAAAAATACTGTCTTAATCCATTTTCCAAGTACTACAGAGGCATATAGCTTTGAATTTGGCTCAGAGCAAGAAACAGTTCTGCATCAAGTCCAGGGTATCATACAAACAGTTCTGCTACTCTGGCCACAATTTCTGGCAGATCCTATGGGACAAGAGGCATCTATAGTGGGAAAAGATGCTTCGTGAAGCTTATGGCAATCTCCAATAGGACAATCACAATATAAATCTTCTAGGGATCTGGTGCAAGCCATGTCATCTTCAGCAAAGAACTATACATCTTTTAAAACATCTTGCCTGTTGCTGAACTCTAGGGAAAATGTAATCTCTGATCTTGGAAGATCAAAAGGCCATGGAACTAGAGCTGCCCATCATAAGTTTCATACAGTCAGATATACCAAGTCATAAGTAGACACAATAACAATATATCATATGAGGAAACAATAAATCTAGACAGCATACTGAGCATGGGTAAGGCCAGAAGGTGGAAGTAAGTACACAAGCAGTGGTCCAGACTTCCATGTCATCCACCACTATTCTATTTGTGCCTCTCTAACAGCTCATACCAATGACAATGGGGGGGGTGTGGAAAAGGTGCCTTTATTACCAGGTGATGAATGAGAAAACTGATCTAGGTCTTCTCAGTATGTGTAAGCAAACTGAAGGTAGATGGTTGCTGCATTATAGCCCCACTGAGAGGTGGCTTGAAAGATAGCAGTGAGGAAAATCCTCTCAATGGGCAGAGATGTGGGTATGTATCTAGTCAACCACTTTGTTGGAATACAAGTGACCAAAGTAAGAATGTACATGAACTCATGGGCAGTGGTGAATGGCCTTACTGGTTGGTCAGGGCTCAAAGGAGAAAGATTTGAGGATCAGAGATATGAGGTGTAGGAAAGAGCTTATGGAAGAACCTAGAAGAGTGGACACAAAAATATGATAATCATTGTATTGCATTGTAATTCCTCCTGAAGAGCAACCACCTTAAAAAAAACAATAATCAAATATACCAAATGACTCAACCAGTTAACATCAGTCAGATTCTATCATCAGTCACCCCACTGTCATTGTTAAAGGGATGGAAACTGTGAGCCCAGCAGCACAATTTCCCTTCCCCTAAGGCTGATCTAGCTATAGCCACTGCTGAATGTCCAACCTTTGAGAAGCAGAAACCAATTCAGCACAGATACAGTACCAATACAATACAGAGCCCTGATACAACACAATACCCTACAGAGATCAGCTGCCCACTTGATGGCAAGTTGATTATATTGAACCCTTTCTTCCAAGTGTGAGTTTGCCTATCCTGCTAGCAGGACCTCACTCAGCATCACTATCTTCAGGGTTACAGAGTATTAGAGCCAACAACACATTTCACTGCAAAATATTGTCTCAGACCAAGGGACCCACTTTACAGCAAAGATCTGTAGCAATGGGCACATGATGATGCAGCCTACTGGTTCTTTCACTTGTCACACTACTCAATAGCTTTCAGCATGAGATAGAAGAAGGACTTTTTGAAGATACAGCTGCAACTATAATTGCCCCTGACCCTCGGCACAAGGTAGAACTGCTATTACACAGTGGGGTCAGGGAAAAATTATTTGGCAGCTAGGTGATCCATCACGGCCTCTACTGGTACTTCTTTCCTAATTTTGCTAGTAAATGTACAAGTGCAGCAATCACAGCCTGAGAAGAATATAGTGACCAGAGACTCAGACTCCTCAGCAATGACAATCTAAGTCACACTGCTAAGTAATCCCCCTAGTCTGATAGAGATGTTAGCCAAGGTGATGGGAATCTAGAATAGAAGGTTGAGGAAGGAGATAATGTGTATTTGTTGCAGTCTCAAGGGTATTTTCAGTAGGTGAGGCTATAATTCATCTCACTAACCTTCCTCTTATAAATTTTCCCAGAAAAAAAAGACAAACCAGAACCCTGGGGGAAGTTTTACCAAATGGGATGAACTTAGTAGATGACCCATATATATTTGCCTAGTGCAAAGGATAGACTATAGTGGTTGCTGTGGACTGAGACATTCATGCCTCCAGAAACCAGGAATATTGGCTACTGATGTGGATGATTACAACTGTTCTTTGCTAAAGGAAACTGTTTCTCCCAACGTTGCACTCCCTCCCCAGCCCATATTCAATAATTGTTCAATGCAAAAAAAACAAAGACCTGGTCCCTTTGCCTCAGTTCCTTGCAAATCTAAAGGGCCCTAGCTCCATACTTTTCTGTAGAGTTGCCTGAGGTTTCTGCTGCTATACCCAATTCTGCTGCCCTCACTCCCTTACAAGTGCTATATCAGAAAGCAATCCCCCAATAAAATTTCAAACCCAAAATTTTGTCTCAGAGTCTGTTTGTTGGGGAATCTGACCTAAGAAACTCTTACAACTGCAAATTTCTGCCCAAACCTCCAAAACTAGGATCAAGAAATCTACAATTTTAATAAACACCCCAGGAGATTCAGGTACAGTTGGCCAAGGACCATACTTTGAGAAACAGTGCATTTAGTATACCCAAACCTATTGATTACCTATAACATGGTACTGAAAAAATAAACTTTCTGTCATCCTATTACCAGAACCCATGAGGCTTCCTCTATATCCTTACATTCAACCTCCAGAAGACACATGCAGTGAAGTCCCAGCTATAGTGCCCAAATTAAGCCCATGACTTTCCTAGAAGAATGTGGCCTACTTGAGCATCAGACTAATCCCACAACTCCCCCTGATTTCTATAACCATGTTTCTTCTGACCCGATAATAGAGCCACCTTCTCAGATGGAGGAATTCCAGTGTCAAAATTTGGACATTATTTATTATTTGTCTTCCCATTCACAAGCTACTGCGATTAGAGCTTCAGGTAAGCCAGCTAAATCCAAAATATAAAAACAGAGTTATAGTTATATGTCCCCATCTTTCATTTTCCAATTTACTTTCCCCAGAACACCTAAGAGTCTCCAGTTCCAGGCTACAAGGTCAATTACTGCCATTGACCCTTCCCGTTATTACTGCTAAGGATCTGAAATATCAGCGTCTTAATTTGGGTCTATTAATATTACTGTCTTTTCTTAGTCATTCATAAAGTAACTGTTTTTTCCATTTCTCCTTCCTGGGACTCTGATCTTATGTCTTTTGTCAAAATTGAATAATCTCCATTCATTCTCACAAAATCTTAGTAGCTCAATTTATTCATACATTCCTGAGCAAAGAGGAGAAAAATAGGGTCCATCTTTAATTTCTGAATCCAGAGTTTCTTCAAGGCTATATCTTCCTAACATTTCATCCATCATGACATATTTGATTATTTAAAACAGAAAGTGTGAAACTATGAGTGAGCTGTTAGTGATTCCTTAACTATTCATTCCAATCCAAAAAGACTAATATGAGGAGAAAGAGAAAAGCTATCCAAACCACAGAATTCTCACAATCATTCTGGATTGGCAACATCCATTTTTTTTATAATTTTATTTACTTCTTACTTACTTTTCCAATCTCTTGTTTATTTTAGGCAATGACCAGAGTGATACATCTCAGGTTGATCCATTCAACTCATGCTTTCTCTAGCTATAGTCTTTGTGGGAACAGCATACTGATGAGAAGTACAGGTTTTCAGGGGCGCCTGGGTGGCTCAGTCAGTTAAGCATCCGACTTCAGCTCAGGTCATGATCTCACGGTCTCTGAGTTCGAGCTCCACGTCAGGCTCTGTGCTGACAGCTTGGAGCCTGGAGCCTGCTTCAGATTATGTGTCTCCCTCTCTCTCTCCCCCTCCCCCATTCGTGCTCTGTCTCTCTCTGTCTCAAAAATAAATAAACATTAAAAAATTTGAAACAAAAAATAGTACAGGTTTTCAAACAGACAAAATTCAAGTCGCAACTGTGCCATCTTAGACAAGTTAATTAGTCCTATTTTCCTCTTTCTCAAATGGAAATATGGTATTAGTATTTAGTATTAGTATAATAAAGTAATACATATAATGTGTGTACCACTGACATCTAGTATTTGGGTGTTTTAATAAATAATAGCTGTTATTATTGTCATCTTACAATACTTACATCTTGTCAATACTTACAGCATTGTCATCAAGAGAACACACTGTCAAAATTTCATTAAGGAATGAATGAAAATCACCTGCAAAGAAACTGGGACAAGATCCCTGAAATCATTTTTAGAATGTTATCAAAAGTGCTGCTGAAGTCTGTAGGGATGGTACAGCTTCACAAAAAAGTCCTAGATCCAGTTATTTTTTTTATTTTTAATAGTTCATATATTGGCAGTGCTTTTCTGTCCCCATTTTACATTCCTATAAGAATTTTTAAATTGCAGTCATCAAAGATATGCCCTCATCTTTTCATACGTTTTGGCTTTTAGTTTTGTTGAGAAGAATAAATGCTTTTAATTATTCATTTAAGATTGTCTTTAATGCAAGATGTATTTAATGAGAAACCATCTGAATCATAGTGTCTAAATACTAACATGTTTTTTTAGTAAGGTCTCATCTCTTTTGCTGGTTGGAAATTAGCACAAATTCAACCAAGAAAATCTAAGGCATGATTTATCTAGACATCAAGAACATATTTGATTCAGTACCACCCCAAACAGAATCTGCAAGGCCAGCAAGTCTATTTGGCCATAAACTACTTCAGTGAGTAACACACTCTAACGAAGGATGAAGACGAATTATCTCGGTTAGTGGTAATGCTTCAGCATGGAGAGCCGAAATAAGTACCACTACAAATGACTATTAAGCTTACTTTCTTTTCCCCACTTTAAGGGACTGAAGAAAATAAATATTTAATGAAAGAAGAAAATGGGACACTATGAAACAAAGCTGGGAAGCTAGCAGAGCTTATTGAGAAAAAGTATTGGGTTCTAAAATCAAATACAAGCCAAAGCAATTCACACACTGGTGAACAGGGGCCCTGTGTTTTCAATATCTTTGTAGCTCTTATTACCACTAGGGCAAAGTTGTATAGGCATTCATCAAATCATGGACACTGAAGTTGGAAGAATCATCTGGTCTGGTATTTCTAAACTTTTATTATTCTATAGCAACTTTTGTCACATCTGCATATAATATATATTCTGATTTACTCAATATTTTACCTTAAATTGACCCTATTTTTTGTTTTTAAAAGTATATATTCAAGAGAAAACATACATTTTTGTTTTGAATATAACATATAATATGTTAAGATACTAGTTATTTTGTACTAATACACATTAAAGCAAACACTTAACATTTAAGATTTATCCATTCACAATCTACCTAAAATTATCATGTATGAAACAAGTGGCGCTTGTAATAGACATTGGAAAACATTGGTCTAGTTCAACCCTCTATATGTGTAAACTACATCAGACACAAATTTGTAAAACTTCCCAAGTTCCCTTGGAGACACCTGTTTCTTAGACACTCAGCTACTTGATCTACTTCAGCCATCACTGCTTATGCCCACGGGATTCTTCCACCCGAGACCAACAAGCCACATGCTCGGGAGTAGCTGCTTCCCACATTTGGCCACCTCAAAGCAACATGGCTGACCAACCCCACACATGGAGTTACTGACTCCAACACTTCCAGATTTAGAGAAACCTCACACACAAGGCATGGGATCTGACACTGACCAGCTTTTAGAGATGTTGCATGATAAAACCTAGAGATGCAGGGAAGTTAACCTATAGAGCAAATTTTGACCTATAATTCCTCTATTTTTTTTGTCCCTACAAACTAATCTAGGCAAAAATTCTCTTTAAAGCCTATCTTAAAATTTTCTCACACAAAAGAAGACTCACTAGTAAGCACCCTACTGTGTCTTTTTGAGGTCTGTTTTGAACTTTTACCTGATTTCTCATTGCTTCACAGCCCTCCTTGCCTCACTTGTCTTTTTCCTCACCCTCACTCTCTGCCCTAGTTTGACATCTCAAAGCATTAACACTTTAACCCTTTACTTGAGGTCTGTTTTCTAGATTAGGATCCAGATTAAGAAAAATGCCCTTTCAGTCCTTCTTGGCAAGCCACTTAATCTCTGCTTGAAGATCTCTAAAGACATACAATTTATTGACACACAAGTGATTCTTTCCAATTCACACAGTTGTCATTAGTAGAATGTTCCTGTAGTGAAATGTAATCTATTACAATCTCATTGAGTCTTTTCTCTGAGTCCAGTTCAAGTGGGCACTGACAGGGAGAATGAGAAGAATTTGCTGTGGTATTGGCCCTCACAAAGCATGCTAGGAAGGCACAATAAGTTTACATGAAATCACTAAGGCATAATATTTGGCTAGTACCAGTCTGTAAAAGCTTGTCCCAGGGTGCCTAGAAAATGAGAAAAAAGTGTGGAGAGGTTTTTTTATAAAATTAAGTTTTTTCTTTTGTAGAACTATCCTTTATTCTGAGATTATGCCCTTCCTGCCTTTTTGGTATTTATTTAGAGTGCTCTTTCTTTTATTAAATGATGACAATAATAGATAAAAATAGCTTAAATGTTCCTCACTGACTATATAAAAATTGTGTTTTTAAATTTAAGGGTCTTAATGACTGAATAGACTATTAAATTAATAAATTTAAAAGTAAAACAGAATGAAAGTTGAGATATCAGATAAGCCAAACCTGGTATCTTATTATTGATATTAATATCCACGGCTAAGAGATTAGGCTGGATGTTCTAGTATATGTTCTAGAAAGTCTTAGTTGATATTTTCCCATATAGATCCTTAAATATTTACCCAGATGAGAAATATTTGATCATATGTCACAGTTTTATGAGCAAACTTCAGCCCTCCATTGTTACTTATACTGGCATTCCAGTTTTCTTTTCAGCTTCATTTAACACTTGTACATGTAAGACAACTGTCATATCAGATTGTCAACAGTACACTTGTTATCAACCTGGTAATCATTTTCATTACTCACAAAATTGCTATTGAATTCCTCCAAGAAATGATTGACATGCTGCATCTTGTTTTGACATATCACACTAATGATGAAGGGAAACAGTGAAGAAAAAAATTTTACTGATGCATTCTAAATGATGGAAATGTAGCTGCAGGGCAATGGGAAGTGATTACTGGCAATATCTGCTTCAGTTTAGACTCAGGGCACATAGGCAGGTTGGAACTTCCTCCAAAACAGATTCTCCTGATGCCAGATACCAAGACAGTTTCTGAGGCTGATGAGATAAGTGACCTTATCTAAAAGTACAGCAATGACAGGGAGCCTGACCCCAAAGGCAACAGAGTCCAACTGCACCCATCTAATAACAACATAATAATAACAACAGTAATTTATTTAGCACTTATTATGTGCCACGCCATGTGGTGAGTGCTTTACATGCATTATATGATTTAACCCCATTGTATATTGTCTATCCGCCTCATAACAATGTAAGTTCCAAGGAGCATGGACCTGGCCTACTTTGTTCACGATGTATCCTAGATTCCTATAAGAACATCTGACACACAGGATAATCTCAATAAATATTCATTTATAAAATGAATGAATGACCATCCCTTTCTTTTTTAAAGTTAGCACTCAGGGTCTTCAGATAAAACTTGAGAATTCTGCAGAGAAATCTGAAAAACCACTGAAGAAACTGAAAACAGGTTAGGCAAACTATGTTTTTTAAAAACCTGTAAAGCTATAAGAGTTTTCCATCAACCATAAAATCTGAATCAATAGTGAACTTACATTTCAAACTAATTGAAAAATATTTTATTGTTATTTGTCATTTGCCCCCTATATGGATGCAAGAAGAGTTTTTAAACAAAGATAATCAATGATGTAATGAGAAGCTGGGATCATGTAACAACAATGGACAGAACAGCTGCATTTAAACATGCAAAGTTTTCCTAAAATTGTTTGAAGAAGCAGCCCATTTGTCCTAATTCTTGTGAATAAGATGCTCAATATATATGGGTGTCAACGAGCCTGGCTGTCCCCCAGACCTTTTCTATAAAGAGTACAACCAAAGCTGCCACTTTATAGACATTTCAGAACCAAGAAGTTACCTTTAGCAGTGTCATTGGGAGTATCACAGACAAAATGAAATCTTCATAAATGATTTTGATGATGAAAAACTAGAGCTAGTGGTAAAATTAGCCACACATGTTTTCAGGATTCCCCTCAAGATCATCCGAAGGTTACTAAGGGGTAAACATTGTCAAACAATGGGGTTATATTCTCTAATTATTGGGATATCAATTTAACCATTTCTGCTAGAACATTTGCTGTCCCTGCCCACACATTCCCATTAGGCCCAGGAGCCCTCACCTGGAGTACAGGCATCTTGCCTCAAAATTGCTCTTAGTTCTACCTGCCAAAATGTACCCTGTGATCCTTCTCCAGTCTTGCCACCACCATAAGCAGGGAACATAGAAGCATATCTTCCACCTCAGTCAAGCTATCATGATTGCAGTGCTAACTGACATCTTGACTACCATCTCACAAGGGATTCAGAGACAGAACCACTTAGCTAAAGTCTTCACATAGCTTCCTTTCTGTAACAGTGGAATCTTTTTTCAATCCAGGGGAAATCCTTTCTTTCCTCCTCTCTTTCAATAACGAGCTGGTTATTCCCATGCATCCGACTCCTTTTTAACAACTCTGCAAATTCCCCCAAATTCTCCTAAACCTCCAGCTTTTGGAAACCAACAACCAAAAATAATGTGTTGGCTACATCTATTCTCTTTGCCCCATATCCCCCTGAGGCAACTGGGACATACAAAACATGCTTGATGGGAAACAATGGAGAAGGAGAAAGAGATACAAAGGGAAAATGTCTCACATATTGACCCAATCTGACTTTGTCAAATTTCTATTAAAATAGGTACATATAGTTAAGTTCTGTTGATTCTTATTATTTTTAATGTCTTCCCCCCTTTTCATTTTATTACCACTATGTTGGCTCAGGGCTGTATCATTTACCTGGAGTACTACAAAAACTACCTAGTCAGGCCTCCTTGGGCTAACTTTATCACTGTTATCAGAGTGGTCTTTTTAACGCAAAAAATCGAATTGACCACATTCACTAGCCTGTCTGAAATGGTTCAGAGCCCCAGAGTGGCTCCCATCCAAACATGAGACTCTTCATGACCCGGTCTCATCTTTTGCTACTCCACAGCACATACTCTAACTCAAAGCTGTAACCAGGAAAGAATATGCTGTTCCATTCAGAGTCTTCCTGCGTTTATCCAATCTGTTCCCTCTTTATCCATTCCATTCCTTCCAATGTTCTCATGTTGACCTAAATTATTCTTTCAGACTTACTTTCCTTTGGGATCACTCTTCCAGTAATTTTTCCCTGACCTTCCCTCATCTGTGATTGGGAGCCTCTTTTCTGAGTACCTATAGCACTCCATGCAAGCCACACCATTGTAATTGTGGTTTGCTAATCTCTCTTCCCCAGTAGTCCCTGAGCTCCTTGAGGTCAGGAATTCTCTTTCATTTTGTATCTCCAGGACCTAGCACAGTAACCTAAAAATAGTTCATCCTCTATAAACCACTCATGAATTACTATGTAATCACATAATTTAGGCTATTATGATAAGGCTGGTTTCTACATTATGTATCTAGCACAATAGATATTTGTGTCAAGCAAATTAAATGATAATAATAAGTTTTGCTGATCAATTCTAAAGTGTTAATATTTTAGTTTTTTCTAAGAACATTATTCTCATATTAGCTTAAATATCTGGAATTCTTTAATTCATCTTTGATATCAGTAACATGTTCTATTTTCTGACATTCCTAGGGAAAAATACAGTAAGTAAAACACATATGAGCATAACTTATACGTTATACTATACCTTAGTAGAATCTTACCCCTTTGGGGGGCAGCTGATTGATTGAAAATTAAATGAGAATAGACATTTAAAGTTATACTAATGGGAAGTCAATGGATTGAAGACATTCTCATATCAGACTGTCCTTGATTGCACAGGACTTTTTTAATCGTCACTACATTACACTTTTCAAATGGCATTGTGTACTGTATATTTTACTAGATGCAATACTGTGTGATTATATAATTATAGAATGATCACGATTTGGTTAATTATTTCAAATATCATATTAGGTAAGCTAAACAAAGAAATTCAAATGAAGGTCTTGAAACATTATCTACAAGATATTAAATTTAATTTAAAAATTAATTTGATCTCTTCTTACATCTTTTATTCTTTGTTTATTAAGCCTTTAAATTCATTATCCTTGGATTAGCTGTTAGATATTCCTAATTAAAGTTATCCCTAAGTATAATGCAGGTAGAATTTTCAACTCATGATATAGTAAGAGGAGTACGGCTTGTATTATACACGTATCAGTAGCCTTTTAAGTATACACAGCAAATTTTCAGCATTATTGTGGGGGTCAGAAAGCATCTGCCATTAGACAGAGGCTGACACCTGTGTATAATTATCTAGTGTGATTAGTGAAGAAGGAGATCAAAGTTTCATGCAATTTTAATTTTATGCTCTGGGCTTGATGTGCAAAGGATTTGTACTGGGTAATAAAGGAATATAGGTTCATTCTTATAAGCATGACAAATGAATGTTTTAAAATGAGTCTGACTCATTAGCTAGGTGTCTATAAACCTGTGTGACCCCAGTGCCCTTGCATATTTGGGGATAATCTTACTGCCTAATTATTAGTTGTGTGATAATATTTCAACAAATTAGTTCCTTTATAAAAGGCAAATATACATACAACAATTCATGCTGAGGTATGACCAAAACCAAAATGCTTTATAAAGAAAAGCATCTTTAGAATCAAAAGCTAAATAATATTAACAGCAATTTTCCACAAGGCTACATTTTTAACATCTACTATGGGCCTCTGTAGACACTTTGACAAGAATGACATTTTGGCAAAATTAACAAACCAGGGAAAGAATGTGTGCTCTAGTCGTGACATGAGTGCTATTGAAATAAAAACACAGACAACACCGGATGCTGTGTTCAGCTACAAATTGCGTTTCTGAGTTGTTCCTGATTCAACTTGATCTCAAGGTCCGTATTATAACAAGCTGGTCTGGTGCCTCCAGAGAATAGTATGAAAGTTCAGTAACTTAAATTAAGATAAAGTTTTCTTTTAAATAAGATCCAACGGATCTCCACAGTGTGAAGGAGAAAATTAACAAAAACAAAACAAATACAATATGAAATTCTAAATAATAGAATATGGAGTAGGAAACAACTTCAGGAATTTTTTCTGAGAATGGCTACTTGGCACTTTTTTAAAATAAGTCTCTGGTTGTTTGTTTGTTTAAGGAAACTCTTTTTAAAAATCTTTTTCAAGTGAAATCATGATGGAAGTAGGGACTCAGTGATCAATAAGATTGTCAACATGTTCCAGATCACGCTTGACCAATGTCATTGTTTTTTAGTTTCATTTTGCAGCATATACACCTTCGGCACTTACACTATGCTAAGTGCTGAAGGAGTAATGTATGAACACAGGCTTCGTCTTCAAGAAGTTCAAAAACTGGTCAGGGAAAAGAAATGCAAACATGTATAATGAAGGGCGGTTATGCATAAGTGCTGTGGGAAAGGAACTAGCTAAGTACTGTGAGAATCCAAGAACACAAAGGAATTAGCAATTAATTCCCAGGCTTGGCAGACAGGAAGTTTTGGAGAAGGTTTTAGGAAGAATATGCATTCATTCTTCCTACCCTTAGAGATATCACGGCTCCACTTCCATTCTATCAATGAATATTATTACTTGGCCTTAAAAAATATTATGATGAGACAATCAGGAGTACAGACCACGGAGTTTACGATCTGGAAGAAAATACTGACAAGTAAAAGAGCAGTCCTGATACTAGGAGATAATAATACAGCTAACTAACATTTATTTTGTGCTTAAATGAATTAGCTCATTTAATACTCTACACTGACCACCTGAGATAGTTACTATTTAAAGCCCCATTTCAGGAAGGGAAAAACAAGAACAGAGAGGATGTGTCATCTATTCAAAATCAAACATCTAGGAAATGGCAGGGCCAACATTTGAACACAGGCAATGTAGTGGCAAGGCCTATGCCCCAGCCATGATGTCACATCCGTTCTCCAAGTTTTATGGTGGAAGAAGTACATGTAGGTGTGGTACAGAGAGATATAATCTAGGAGTGTGTAGGGTGTTAAAGACTACCTGGAAGAAGAAACGTCCACGTTGAAACTTGTTAATAATAGTGACAAATGCTTTTTAAGAAATGAACACATGAAGCTAGTAGACAGTCCCTACTGTATCTGATCCAAGACTATAAAGAAGGAGTAGAATTTGGACAGACAGGAAAACAGAAGAGCATTCCAAACTGACGGAACATTATCGGCAAATGAAGGGAAGCTGACTTGACTAGTTTCTCCCTTTGGTAAAGTTCTTATACTTGCTGTCAAACTGCAGAATAACTGAACTTGATTGTCCACCATAAAAAATTCCGTGATGTCAGATCTTCCTAAAGAAAATTGAATCTATGTAAATGGACTGTTTGATTCTTGAACACCTCAGTTAGCCCATCAGGATTCCAGAATTACTTAGGACTATTTATTGTAGCATTTTTCCACTGCAGAAGGCTCTAACCACAAAAAGTGGCCTCAAAAAATTTGGTTTTTTGGATGTAAACATAAAAGAAATAGCTAATACTTATTAAGCAATAACTATGTGTCTGGCTTATACTTCATCATTTAATTGTGTGGTTTAAGTGAGATATGTACTATTATTTTCCACTTTTTGTGAGTGAGGAAACTGAAACTTAGAATGATTAAGTAATTTTCCAAAGTCAAAGGGATGAAAGAGCTGGGATGGAGACAAGGTCAGATATTAACCCATGCCCCTAACATTATGTTATATGCAGCTCGGTTCCACAAAATTTTTTACCTAAACTTTAAGTTGACACTGATGAGTAGAAACTGTATTATTTATTCTTTTTCTATTTTTTAATAGTGTAGTAGAGAGTAAAGAGAAGGAGGAAATCTTGATTTGAGTCCCAGCTCCACAACTTTCTTCTCTGTGACCTTGGGCAATCATATCACCTCTCTGAGCCTCAGTAGCTCATCTTTAAATTTAAAGTATTTGACTACAGGGCCACCTGGTTAAGCAACCAACTCTTGGCTTCAGCTTAAGTCATGATCTCATGGTTAGTGGGTTCGAGCCCCAGGTCACTCTCCACGCTGATGGTGGCACTAATGGTGCAGACTCTCCTTGGGATTCTCTCTCTCTCCCTCTCTTTGCCCTTCCACTGCTTGCATTCTCTCCCTCTTTAAAAATAAATAAATAAATCTTTAAAAAACAAATAAAATATTTGACTACATGATGTCTAGACTAAGATCTAGAATTTTGCTTTTTTAAAAAAAAAAAGAGCCATAAAAATCACTAGCTATTCTCACATTTTTGAAAAGAGAATTTAAAAATAGGCAGGATATGTTGAAATCTTAAAGAATTAAAATTTAGGGTTTTTTTTGTAAATACAGGTTAAAATCATTTGAGGGGCTGACATAACATTTCCAATATGCTGAATTATTTGCTGCAGTATGTGAGGCTAAACATCCACCATATTTTTCACTCATAAGTCTGAGGGCTAGTGACACAATTCATTTCCTCATTTCAAAAAGATTAATTTCATCCCCAAGAAAAGGTGCACTCGGAAAAATGAATGTTTATGGGAACTGGGAGCATCCATTCTCATTCCGTTAAAGGATGAACTTATGTTTCACTTAAGCCTTGCTTACTAAATTCAAGGTTGCTCAGTCTTTAGGATAACATGTGTTCATAGAAAGGAACAAGCTGTCTATTTTAATCCAAGAATGAAATGTTCAGATTCTTCAAGTGTCAGTTTGAATTTTAGTGCTCATGATCTTAAAGCACTTGGATTGTGTCTGCTCAGGGCTATGCCTCCAAGAGCTCCCAGTACACATAGGTCTGGAGTCATAGGAACAGCAAAATAAACCAGAAAAATGGTTGCCAGAGGTGACTCTTTGACTCAAGAATCACTTCAAGGTCCACTTCCCACCAACCTCCTCAAATATGATTTCTTGTCAAGACTCTCTGTTTCATATACCCCAAGCCCTCTTTCAGGGTTTCATTAAACTGGAAATCAGATCGAACCCTTTCCTGAGATGCAGCTCTTTTTTTTAATGTTTATTTATTTTTAAGAGAGAGAAACAGAGAGCTAGCGGGTAAGGGGCAGAGAGAGAGAGGGAGACACAGAATCTAAGGTAGGCTTCAGGCTCTGAGTTGTCAGCACAGAGCCCCAGGTGGGGCTCGAACCCATGAACCATGAGATCAAGACCTGAACCAAAGTCAGGCATTTAACCAACGACCCATCCAGGCACCCCCTGAGATGCAGCTTTTAACAGCTGCTTTGACATCACAAATTGCCAGCTAGAGCCATCGCCTGCTTAATCATGCCCCATGTAGGCTTTCAAGAAGGTAGTAGAAAGACAACAGATAAAAGCAAAGTATGATAAGAAAAAGAAATCAAGTGAATTTCTTCCAAAATATGTGGAGCAAATTATAATAATATTCTTACATTTATGAGTTGTTTTCCTAAACATGAGCTTTTCTAATTTTCAGAATTGGGCATTCACAAGTGCTTTTAGCCCAATCTTAAAATGAGAAAGTTGACATTCAAAGGAGTAGTATAAGCTCCTATTGTTTTGTGAAGGCTATTTAATTACTGTGGCTGCAGATCAAGGTCTCAAGCACAGTTTTGAGCAATAGAACCAACAGGATTGTAAGATCTCATATCCTAAAATTCATACCAAAACTGATGCAACTTCGTTCTTATATTAAAGTTTATTTAATCTTATTCACTTAAATATTTTCTCAGCCACCAACTTCCCCATCCTCAAAGACAATACAGGCTAAGTCTAGCTTTCTGTCTACTTCATTTTTACTTGGAAATTAGTGACAGCTCAATGATGCTGAATAATTGCACCTCCACTAGCCCAAAAGTTGACTTTGTACAAATTGTTATACACACCTTCTTTCAAGATACTTTGTGATATATGCCAGATGATCATAATAACACTCCGAATATGATGACCATAATATAAAGGGTGCCCCCTGGAGTTACACAAAATGCAATTTGCAGAACAGAACAGAACAGCTTTGCCTCAGGGAAGATTTCACAACTCAAGAAAGAAAACTGAAAGGAAGATACCTGTTCCATAGACAAATGAAGAGGGAAAGTGTGAAGGAATAAGCACAGTCTAGGTGAGGCTAGTGCACAAGTGGACTTGAATACAGCAGCCAATAATACAAATAATGATATAATAATAAACATTATTCATGATACAATAAACATTATTTATTGAGCATTGAATATGTGCCAGTACCTATGTTTTCCATGTATTGATTTATTTAATCCTCAAAACAGTCCAATGACAAAATCAATTATTATGAATGAAGAAACTAAGGTACACAGAGAGTTTAAGTAACAGAGACTATGTAGAAGGTATCACTGACTTCAGTTGCTTTGTAATCTGTGTATAAAATTATTAATAATAAAGAACTGTTTAACCAGGTCTCCTCAGTTATCTGTTTATTTGGAATAAGTAATGGAGACAACAGAACATTTTTTTCTTAATGCTTATTTATTTTTGAGAGAGAGAGAAAGTGAGTGGGGAGGGTCAGAGAGAGAGAGAGAGATACAAAATCTAAAGCAGTCTCCAGGTCTGAGCTGTCAGCACAGAGCCCCACACAGGGCTCGAACTCATGAACCGTGAGATCATGAGCTGAATTCAGATACTTAACTGACTGAGCCACCTAGGCTCACTTGTAATTTTTTAATATTATATTTTTATCAACATTCATCACATTGAAAAATTATCTAGGCTGAAAATATCTATTTCAACAAGCTTATATGAGCAGACTATAAATTAATTCCTTTTTCTTTTTTTTTAAAGATCTGATTGGATTTATTCAATGATTCTTGAATCAAGCAGATTTCAACTAGCGAGTAGAAAGGAACTCTGGGAATTGTACAGAATGGAGGGCTTTTATAGGCATAAGGAGGCAGAAAAAGGAAGTTTCTTTTTTTAATTACATAATTAATATTCATTTTATTTTCTTATTTTGTGCTTATGTATTTCTAAAAATTACACACCTCACTTTCATTATAAGAAAATTGAAAGAAAGAAAAAAATACATTCTACTATATTGTCCTTGCCTGAAGAATATAAACTCTTCCTGTTTTCTTTGTTTTTGTAATTATTCTTATTTTTTTTTAATTTACATCCAAGTTAGCATATAGTACAATAATGATTTCAGGAGTAGAACCCAGCGATTCATAATACCCAGTGCTCATCATAAAAGTGTCCTCCTTAATGCCCCTTGCCCATTTAAGTTACCCTCAGTTTGTTCTCTGTGTTTAAGAGTCTCTTATGTTTTGTCCCCCTCCCTGTTTTTATGTTATTTTTTGCCTCACTTCCCTTATGTTCATCTGTTTTGTATCTTAAATTCCGCAAATGAATGAAGTCACATAATATTTCTTTCTCTGACTGAAATTTCACTTAGTATACCTTCTAGTTCCAGCCACATGGTTGCAAATGGCAGGATTTCATTCTCTTTGACAGCCGAGTAATATTCCATTGTATATATATACCACATCTGCTTTATCCATTCATTAGTTGATGGACATTTGGGCTCTTTCCATACTTTGGCTATTGTTGATAACACTGCTATAAACATTGGGGTGTATGCGCCCCTTCAAAAGAGCACACCTGTATCCTTTGGATAAATACCTAGTAGTGCGATTGCTGGGTCGTAGGGTAGTTCTATTTTTAACTTTTTTGAGGAAGCTCCATATTGTTTTTCAGGGTGGCTGTGCCAAGTTTTCAGTCCCACAAACAGTGTAAGAGGTTTCCTCTTTCTCTGAATCCTCACCAACACCTGCTGTTTCTTGTGTTGTTAATTTTAGCCATTCCGACTAGTGTGAGGCAATATCTCATTGTGGTTTTGATTTATATTTCCCTGATAATGAGTGATGTTAAGCATCTTTTCATGTATCTGTTAGCCATCTGGATGTCTTCTTTGGAAAAGTGACTATCCATGTCCTTTGCCCATTTCTTCACTGGATTATTTGTTTTTTGGGTGTTGAGTTTGATAAGTTCTTTATAGATTTTGGATACTAACACTTTATCTGATATGTCATTTGCAAATATCTTCCCCCATTCCATCGGTTGCCTTTTAGTTTTGCTGATTGTTTCCTTCACATTGAAGAAGGTTTTTGTTTTGATGAGATCCCAGTAGTTCATTTTTGCTTTTGTTTCCCTTGCCTCCAAGACATGTTGAGTAAGAAGTTGCTGCTGCCAAGGTCAAGGAGGTATTTGCCTGCTTTCTACTCTAGGATTTTGATGGCTTCCTTGTCTTACGTTTAGGACTTTGATCCATTTAGTGTTCATTTTTATGTATGGTGTAATAAAGTGGTCCAGGTTCATTCTTCTGCATGTCGCTGTCCAGTTTTCCCAACACCATTTGCTGAAGAGACTGTCTTTATTCCATTGGATATTCTTTCCTGCTTTGTCAAAGATTAGTTGGCCATATGTTTCTGGGTCCATTTCTGGGTTCTCTATTTTTTTTTAATTTTTTAACGTTTATTTATTTTTGAGAGAGAGAGACAGACAGAAAGAGAGAGAAGCAGAGCATGAGTTGGGAAGGGGCAGAGAGAGAGGAAGACTCAGAATCCAAAGCAGTTTCCATACTCTGACTGTCAGCACAGTCTGATGCAGGGCTTAAACTCATGAACCGCAAGATCATAACCTGAGCTGAACTTGGATGCTTAACCAACGGAGCCACCCAGGCACTCCTCTGTGTTTTCTATTCTGTACAATCGATCTATGAGTCTGTTTTTTTTTTGCCAGTACCAGACTGTCTTGATTATTACAGCTTTGTAATGCATCTTGAAGTCTGGGATTGTGATGTCGTCAGCTTTGTTTTGTTTTGTTGTTTTCTTTTGTTTTTTCAGGATTTCTTTAACTATTGGGGGTCTGTTCTGGGTCCATACAAATTTTAGGATGGTTTGTTCTAGCTGTGAAGAATGCTGGTGTTATTTTGATAGGGATTGTATTGAATATGTAGATTGCTTTGAGTAGTATCAACATTTTAACAATATTTGTTCTTCCAATCTATGAGCATGAAGTGCTTTTCCATATTTCTTGTGTCTTCTTCAATTTCTTTCATAAGCTTTCTACAGTTTTCAGTGTATACATTTTTCACCTCTTTGGTTAGGTTTATTCCTAGGTATTTTATGGTTTTTGGTGCAATTGTTAAGGGGATCAATTCCTTGATTTCTCTTTCTTTTGTTTCATCATTGGTGTATAGAAATGATTTCTGTGCATTGATTTTATATCCTGCGACTTTGCTGAATTCATGGATCAGTTCTAGATGGTTTTGGCGTAATATTTTGGGTTTTCCACATACAGTATCATGTCATCTGCGGAGAGTGAATGTTTGACTTCCTCCTGGCCAATTTGGATGCCTTATATTTCTTTGTGTTGTCTGATTGCTAAGGCTAGGATTTCCAACACTATGTTGAATAATAGTGGTGAGAGAGAACATCCTTGTCATGTTCCTGACCTTAGGGGGAAAGCTATGCTTTTCCCACTGAGGATGATATTAGTGTTGGGTTTTTCACATATGATCTCGAGGTATGATTCTTCTATCCCTACTTTCTTGAGGGTTTTTATCAAGAAAGGATGCTGTGCTTTGTCAAATGCTTTCTCTGCATCTTGAAAGGATCATGCGGTTCTGATTCTTTCTTTTATTATTGTGATATATCACATAGATTTATTTGCAGATATTGAACCAGTCCTGCATCCCACTTGGTCATGATGAATGGTCGTGATGAATAATCCTTAATGTATTGTTGGATCTGGTTGGCTAGTATCTTGTTGAGAATTTTTGCCTCCATGTGTATCAGAGAAATTGGTGTGTAGTTCTTTTTAGTGGGACCTTTGGTTTTGGAATCAAGGTAATGCTGGCCTCGTAGAATGAGTTTGGAAGTTTTTCTTCCATTTCTATTCTTTGGAACAGCTTCAAAAGAATAGGTGTTAAGTCTCCTTTAAATGTTTGGTAGAATTCCCCTGGAAAGCCATTAGGCCCTGGACTCTTGTTTTTGGGGAGATTTTTTTATTACTAATTCAATTCCTTTACTGGTTATGTCTGTGTTCAATTGTGCTATTTCTTCCTGTTTCAGTTTTGGTAGTTTATATGTGTTAGGAATTTGCCCATTTTTCCAGATTGACCAATTTATTGGCATACAATTGCTCATAATCTCTTATTATTGTTTGTATTTCTGCAGTGTTTGGTTGTGGTCTCTCCTCTTTCATTCTTGTTTTCATTTATTTGAGTCTTTTCCTTTTTTCTTTTTGATCAATCTGGCAAGGGGTTTATCAATTTTGTTAATCTTTTCAAAGAACCACTTCCTGGTTTTCTTGATCTGTTCTGTTATTTTTTTAAATTTCAATATTATTGATTTCTGCTCTAATCTTTATTATTTCCCATCTTCTACTGCTTTGGGACTTTCCTTGCTGTTTTTTTTTCCAGCTCTTTAAGGTGTAAGGTTAGGTTGTGTTTCTGAGAGCTTACTTTCTGCTTTAGGAGGCCTGGATTGCTATATACTTCCTTCTTATGACTGCCTTTGCTACATCCCAGAGGTTTTGAGCTGCCATGTTATCATTTTCATTGGCTTCCATATACTTTTTAATTTTCTCTTTAATTTCTTGGTAAACCCATTCATTCCTTAGTAGGATGTTATTTAATCTCCAAGTATTCGTGGTCTTTCCAAGTTTTTTCTTGTGGTTTATTTCGAGATTCATAGCATTGTTGTTTGAAAATATGCATGGTATGATCTTGATCTTTTTGTACTTGTTGAGGCTGATTTGTGTCCCAGCATATGATATATTCTGGAGAATGTTCCATGTGCACTCAAGAAGAATGTGTATTCTGATGCTTTAGGATAAAATGTTCTGAATATATCTGTTAAGTCCATCCGGTTCAGTGTGTCATTCAAAGCCATTGTTTCCTTGTTGGTTTTCTGCTTACATGATCTGTCCATTGCTGTAAGTGGAGTGTGTTGAAGTCCCCTACTATTATGGTATTATTAACAATGAGTTTCTTTGTGTTTGTGATTGATTTATATATTTGGGCATTCTATGTTGGGGACATAAGTATTTACAATTGTTGGATCTTCTTGGTGGATAGATCCCTTGATTATGATATAATGCCCTTCTTCATCTCTTGTGACAGTCTTTATTTTAAAATATAGTTTGTCTGATGTAAGCATGGCTACTCTGGTTTTCCTTTGGTGACCATTAGCATGATAGATGCTTCTCCATCCCCTTACTTTCAATCTGAAGGTGTCTTTAGGTCTAAAGTGGGTCTCTTGTAAACAGCACATCAATGACCTTATTTTCTTAGCCCTTCTATTACCCTATGTCTTTTGATTGCAGTGTTTGGTCCATCGAAGTTTAGAGTACTGAAAGATATGAATTTATTGCCATTGTGCTGTCTGTAGAGTTGGTAGTTTCTGGTGATGTTCTCTGGTACTTTCTAGGCTTTATTGCTTTTGGTCTTTTTTGTTTTGTTTTGTCTTTTCTCCGCTCAGAGATTCTCCCTTAAAATTTCTTAGAGGGCTGGTTTACTGGTCACAAACTCCTTGAGTTTTTGTTTGTCTGGGAAACTCTTTATCTCTCCATCTATTTTCAATGGCAGCCTTGCTGGATAAAGAACTCTTAGCTGCATATTTTCCCAATTCAGCACATTGAATATATCCTTGCCACTACTTTCTGTCCTGCCAAGTTTCTGTGGATGGGTCTGCTGAGAACCTGATCTGTCTTCCCTTATAGGTTAAGAATTTTTTTTCCCTACCTACTTTCATAATTCTTTCCTTGTCTGTGTATTTTGTGAATTTGACTATGATATTGCCTTGTTGATGGTCAGTTTTGGTTGAATCTAATGGGAGTTCTATATGCTTCTTGGATTTTGATGTTTTTGTGTTTCCCAAGTTTAGGAATGTTTTCCACTATAATTTACTCCCATAATCCTTCTATCCCTTTTCTCTCTCTCTTCATCTTCTGGGACTCCTGTGATTCAGATGTTATTCCTTTTTAATAAGTCACTGGGTTGTCTAATTCTTATATCATTCTCTTTTGCCCTTGCTTCCCTCTTTATTTCTGCTTCATTATTCCCCATAACTCCATCTTCTATATCACTGATTTGCTTCTCTGCTTTATCCATCCTTGCCTCTGTGGCATCCATTAATGATTGCATCTCAGTTATAGCATTTTCTTATTTTGTCCTCACTAGATTTTACTTCTTTTATCTCTGTAGAAAGAGATTTTATGTTTTTTTAACCCCAGCTAGTATTCTTATTATCATGATTCTAAATTCTAGTTCAGCGATCTTGTTATATCTGTGTTGATTAAGCCCCTGGCTGTCATTTCTTCATGTTCTTTGTTTTGGCGTGAATTCCTTCAATTTGTCATTTTGGAGGAAGAAAATAAAATAATATAATTAAATTTAAAATTAAAAAAATTTAAAACACAAAAAATCAAATAAAGGAAGCTAGATCCTAGGTTTGTTTTGGTCTGTTTGTTGAAAGAAGCTTGATAGAATAGGGGAAAAAGAAAGAAAAGAAAAAAAAGTAAGAAAAAGTTTTTTTAAGTGTATAATAATATAGAATAAAATGAAATGAAGAGAGTGAAATAGAATTAAAAATTTACCCAAAAATAAAAAACATGGTAAATAGGTTTTTAATTTTAAAAAAAGGAAAATAAAAATAAATTGTTCTCTCTCTGTGTCGAAGGAAAAGAAAAGAGAAAAAAATAAATAGGTGGACCAGCAAATAGAATGAAACCCGAATGAAATTACATCCAGTTTCCCCTAGAACTCAAACTATGAAGCACTTTACAGTCCATACACAAAGCAGGTGGAGAGACCTGTGGTGGTCCTCTAGAATGTGTGCTTGGAAGGGTACAGTTGGTCGGGGCTTGGTGTAATGGCTCCATTCTCCACCAGGTGGCCCTGCTTAGCTAACCGGGATCTATCAGTGTGGGGTGTGTGTGCATGCGTGTGTATGCACATGCGGAGGAGACATAAAGATGGCTTCAGCCACCTTCCTAGTTTCTGGCACAGGAACTCTCTACTCTCACTGACCCACAATCAAGCACCCTTCCTTTGTCTCAGGTTTCCGTCCACTCTTCACTTCTACACTGTCCGGTTCCAAGCTGTCAGCCTGCCAGGTGGCATCTCCCTCCCAAATTTCATCTCAGATGGATGCCAGAGAACCCTGCAGCTTGGACCTGAGAAGAATCTTCCTGAGCAATGGCCAGGTACCGACTTGCCCCAGAAAACGTTTGTGTGATCACACAGCTGAAGAGGTTCAGGTATTATGGCAAATCACAACACACAGCCAGCATCAGGTTTCACTACGTTCTGGCGTCTTTGTTCCAATACCAGCAAATATGGCTGTTCTCCAGGGTCCACAGAGACCTTTGCCTGTGGCAAGGCCATATGACCTCCACCAAACACCCTCCATGCAGAGGAATTGCTTCTCCCTGTGTGGCCCATCGACCCATTGTACCTCACTGCTTGCTCCTGGGATTTGCCCTTCTTTCCCACCCGAGCATTGCCAGGTATCAAGCTCCAGAATTTCCAACTGTGCACTCCCCAGTTTATAGAATCCTAATGGTATTTTTCCTTTCTCCCTATCAATGATTTTGGAGAACAGATTTCTTGTTCAGTCCCTTGTGAGTGTTTCCACTCTTTCTCTCCAGCTACTTTCAGGGGAGTGCTTTTCTTGCTCTCCAGATGCACTGCACTCTCCTTTCTTTCTCTGTCCTTTCTCTGCAAAAATAGTTCCTTACCCTCCATGGCTTCTCTCCCCCAGTTCACCTCTCCAAACCATGGACCTGCCAAGTTCTGTGGCTCCAGTTATGCAGATTGTTGTATTAATCCTCACATCAGTTTTCTAGGTATGCAAAATGATTTGGTGCTGATCTGTCTGCATTTCAGGGACAAAAGAAGCTGAGAACTTCCATGTTCTTCCATCATCTTCACCATCTCACAGAAAAAGGAAGTTCTAATTTCCTTTAATGATAATTTTAGGTGACACATTTCAAAATAATTAATTTTCACCGAAAATTATTTGCTTTATACACTATTTGAATTCATTCAAACATTGGGAAACAAATATATATATTTTTTTAATTTTCAATATTGAGTGTTATAAGTTACAGATTGCCCAAATTATAAACCTTTTATAATAGTCCTACACCAAAAGCCAGATGATTCCATTAACATAGATGACTCGATACAGAGTTGTCTTGTTTTAATAGGCTAACAAATATTTTGATAAATTTTAAGCCTTTTTTAATCTATTTTTAAATTTAGAAGGCAAGGAAAAGCAGTGTAATTTTGAAGTTTCTGCACTCAACAGGGCAGTGCTCTCTTAAAGCTACTATAATGGTACTAGTTAAATTTGTAAAATTACAATACTGATTCCTACAGACATTCCCCAAATTCTAAACCTTCCTCTTCCCTACACCTCTGTTTACTGGGAAAGATTATCACTTTGTAAATCTTTCCTTCACAAAACCCAGCTTCAGAGATAGCACACAAGAACCTAAGAATTGAGCTTAAGGTGCTCATAGTATATTATTAGTTCTTGAAAATTAGAAGAATTTGCTGAATGTATCTACTTAAAAATATGCGTAAATATGTTGCAAACACTACTTGAAGGAACAAATGGTCAGAAATTGTAGGGTAGACTTAGTCTAAATATCTGGCACAGAATTTTGCCTTCAAGCAGCTAAAGTACCCTCTATTTTGTAAAAATGAAGGTTTTAATGCACTTTAAAAATGGATTCAATTGACTCTCTGAAAAGCTAGTAGCTATTAAAAACCAAGATTTTAATTATTTAATGGTAAATGAACCATACTTTTATTGACTTTATTGCTCTGTGAGGGCAAATAAAGTTAAAATTTAAGACAAAATGTTTTTCACGATTTATGAATCCACAAAGCTACTTAATAGGTACAGATATTTGGCAGTGGATTGACTAACCACCTGGAATCATGAGGTCCTATATCTGAGGACAGAACCTCACAGTACTCTTAAAACATCAGGGGCAAGTAATTATACTTCCAAATGTCATATTCTTGGGGAGTTTTTAGTTACAGAAATTATGGTTTAACTCAGAGACAATATTTCTTACAAGCTGCTTGATTCCTCCTTACTGTCTACCAACCCTACAGATCTGTAATACAGAAAAGCATCATATTAACCATCCAGAAACTCACCCTCCTCCATTCACATACTGCATGCAATGGAGCCAACCCATGACCCAGGGCAACATGCAAACAGCTAAGCCTTTTAGTTTTAAGTCAGGCTTACTGTCCCACTCTGGCCTCTGGCCTCCAGTCCATTGTCCATATTCCCTTCATCTGCCTTGGCTTTTTGGAATACTCCTCAATCTCTGTTGCTGGATCTTCTGTGGGCTATTTCTCATGTAGACCTTAGCCTGGGACTCATCTTTGTGCAGACTAAAATAACATGGCTATTGGCCCTGATGTGATCCAAGTCATCTTTAGCCTATGTTTCCATTGCTCCTTCTGGTTATCTGCTTAGGGCAAATCTCTGCTATAAATTGGCATTCCAGGCTCAAGGCCTTAGGGCAAGTATCTTTATAAATGATTCCTAAGTGTGTTCTATATTTAGACTTCTGACACCTGAAATCTCAGCACTAGTTTTCCAAATCCAATGAGTCTCACTATGTGAGTCTCTGATGATGGTAGTATGAGGAGGGCTGGGCTTGTTTGGGATCTATTTGGCCAAATAAATTTTTCAGGGAGTAGTCAGGATTTGATTGCGTTGAGGTCCCCCTTCTCCTGAAAATGTTTGCAAGAAAGGAGGAGTGACAGTAGAGCATTCGGGAACAGAGGCAGATAGCTGCTGGAAGAATGTTATTAAGGAAAACGGACTAAGTTACATATTCATAGGGTTAGAGTTTAAAAAGAGAGTGAACCTCCATCCATGTGCTCTTCTATTTTTATTAGGAATATATTTTTCTCTTTTCTCTTTCTTAAACTTAGAGATACTCTAAGGATAAAGCCATTGTTTGAACTTTTTAGAGATTCTCTCTTCTATTCATGATGTTGTATTAGTAACATTAGTAAAGTGTTTGCATTATGGACTATAAGTTCCAAGGGTGCTTACTCATGCATTTTTGGGAGGTGGAAGTGGGGTGTAGCTAGTAAGAGGACCATAGATGTGAGAGCAAAAAGAGGAAATATAGAAACAGGACTCAGAGTCTTGGAATAGCTTCTAATGGTCAGGAAGCTAACTCTTTAGTGGACATGAAGGTGGAGAATCTTGATATGGTTACAAAAGTATCATTCAGTTACAAATGTTAGGACAAATTATGAAAGACTTTGAAGTATGCAAAAGATCACTGAATGTCCTCATAATGAAATACTGGGTGTGGTCTAGCAAATCCTTTGGAGGTATCTGATGCTATAATGGTCTTTATTTTTTATTGTCTTTGACTAGGCAAATGATTCTTGTCTGAAAAATGCAATTATATTTTGTCTAGTAGGGATAGAATAAATATCAACCCTATAGCAAAAATGGTTCCAAACATTACCTTAGTGCCCATAGGATGTTGAGTTTTGCATCTGTTAGCAAATCCATTTCATCATTCTAGATTGCCTATAGAGGTCTGTTTGTGAGGTTCTCCTTTGAATGAGTTGTAACATTTTAATGGTTCCTTCATTAATTAATAAGTTTAATAAAATCTTGGCATGTGTTCATTTTATATTTATATAAGTGCAAGATTTTTTATATTTTGAAGACTATAGTTTTTTTAAGTTTTTTATGTTTATTTATTTTTGAGAGAGACAGAAGCAGAGTGCAAGTGGAGGAGGGACAGAGAGAGAGAGGGAGACAGAATCCTAAGCAGGCTCCAGGCTCTGAGCTGTCAGCACAGAGCGCAGCATGGGGCCCAAACTCTCAAACCGAGAGATCATGACCTGAGCTAAAGTCAGCCACTTAACCAACTGAGCTACCCAGGCACTCCTGAAGACAATAGTTTAACAAAAATATGACTATAGAATTACAGTACTGTAGGGAGAGGTGGAGGAGTTAAAGAAGAGATTTGTGAGTTCTGTTGGATTTTTATTACATAAAAAATTACATTAATTATGTAATTTTATTACACAAAAATTTTATTACATAAAATTAAAGAATTGAGCATCTTTTCATTTCAAAAGTCCAGATAGGCAGCAATCTGTTTTGGCAGTATCTTGCTATCCCCCTAATCAATCTCTACCACTATTTCTTACTATCTTGTGAAGGATGTTTAGTTGAGAGATATTAGAAATTCTGTTCCAACTAAAGCTGGGAAGAGAGTGGCCAGCTATTTTTCCACTATACTTTATCAGTATAACCAATATTTCTTTGCACATGCTTATTCCCAAGCAAAAAGAACTTGATACCAACTAGATTCTTGTAGAAACCATTTTTCTGGTGATAGCCAAGAAAGATAAAAATCAGTAGAGGAAGACTGAGTAGAAAGATGAGTTATAGTCCATATAATGGCAATTGCCCTAGTATAGTGAAAAGGTTGGAAAATATCACTTTGCTACATAGAAGGTAACATTGTTTAGGGTCTCACTGAATGTAGTTGAATTATCATCACACTGCTTGCCCTCAATGGAAATATCTTATTTTGGCTAAGGTGGACATCAGATTTAATCACAAAGGATGCTGAAGAGTATTAGACAGTAATGATTCAGCAAATTTTATTCAACCATCTTATTAATTATTTTTTAATAATGAGCACAATATAATTAAAAAAGGAAACAACAAAGGGATTAGAATAGTAAACAACCTAAATCAATACAATTTCTAATATACTTTTCTATCAATGACATTTTAGTGCACTACTGTGCACTTTGTTTAATTGAATCAGTAAAGAAATATGGATCACAAATAGTTATAGCCCATAGTATTGCTTGTTTCAAACTTTTCAATAGGAGGCAATTCATTAAGCACTTTGTTTTGTAGAACTTCTTTTTCAATGAAAAGCACGGATTTAATTTGTTCTAAGTTATATTTTTCTAAAATTAAAAGGCATAAGTCACATTTCTATATTTCACAACCAATTCACCACACACATCCAACTGGGAAAGACGGAAGAAAGAATGGCACATTTCAAAATAACTGAAATCAACAGAAATCTATTAAAAGTCATTATGAAATAAATAAAATTTTCAAATTAGCTAGCTGCTCTTTATGATCATACCAATTTCAAGTGCTTTTAAAGTACTCTCTTATTGATTTATATATCACCAAGAAGTGGCTAATAAAAGTACTAGACTAGTCTGAAAATTTTAGCACCAAGAAATACAAACCTATGCATCTCATAAGATGTAAGCTTTTTAAAAGCTTGGCACTTTTATTCTCCTCCTAGCTCTGAGAATGTCTGATCAAGACAGAAAACGGAGGAGACGGAAGAATGTAGAACACTAGGGGAAATGAATGCCAGGCACTTAAGGTACCCCTGCAAGAATTATGCTTGTAGTGGTAAGTCAAAATTTTGAATAGCACTTTTTAAACTAAAATGTGCTTCCACTTTTATTATCTTGTTTTGTGTCGCACAAGTAGGTAAAGCAGGGATATTTTCTTCCCATTATAGAGATAAAAAAAACAACTTTGGGGAGATTCAATGACATATGCTTCTAGTGGGGAATTCAGAATTTGAACTGCACCCATCTGAGTCCAGGTTTTTTTCTACTACACCTGCTGCTCCACCACCTCCCCCATCCCCTATACCCCTTTCAGAACAAATTGCCATTTGGTAAATGGCAAAAAACTTGGTAGCAACTTGAACTGCACTTGGCACTCTAATAAATGACCCAGGCACTTAATTGGGATACTTGCCAAGGAACAGAGTTAGTGCAGTGCATTTCCAATGGCTCTAAACAGCAGATGAATTGCACATCAATTTATTTAAGTAGCAAGACTGCGAGCCTATTCATGTCCATTACCAGGTGCAGATTGATGCCTGCTAGCAAGGATTTCCCACTGTGAAGCCCTTTAGTCACTCCATGTGGCTTCCCTACTCCATTATGTCTGTTAAATGAATCAATCTTACCTTAATATAATCCGTAAATATTTAATGGCAAGTTACAATGCCGCCTTTCAAAATCAGTTGGTAAAATAAAAGCAAAGATTGTTCAGCAGGATGCACCCCACCTCCTCAGCCTCCACTCTTCCACATGATTATTTACTGGGGTGAGCTGTTTGCCTTGGGGGTGGGCCAATTAAAAGGATTTATTTCCTTGTGTAACAATCTAAGCAGCAGCAAAAGGAACTGTGGTTACAAAAAAAAAATAGCAATTTAAGGCTTACTTTTCTGGTGGAATCCATATTTGTTGTAATGCAGAGCTTGACCCAGAAAATCACTTCCAACACTTTCTCAGTGTGCACTCCTTTGTGAGAATTATACTGGGCCCTGGGAGGAGAAAGAGAGACCTCCCTTTCTGAAAGAATTTTCAGCCCTGCTTTTAGGCGATGTTAGATATTCAAATGATTAAATTGCTGGACTTCTAGACAACAAATATACTCAAGCCAAATAATTGAAATCAGCTCAGTTGTTCCAAAGAGTTGATCTGTGATTCCACACGGGGATATGGAGCTCTATGTTATCTTTCCTTCTTTCTACTTTACATCTGGCATTATTGAAATATACTTTTCAAAGTCTTTGCCTCTGTGTGTTCATTTGCTCCTGTGATGGATAGAGCAGTGTTTTAGTTCACAAACCTTTCCAATCCTTTCTTTCTAATTGTTCTCATTTCACTATTTTTTCTTTATATGTATTAATATTCGTGTAGAAGAAGGACACCTAGTTATAAAATATGGGTTTTTTTCCAGCTATGTGGTTTGCCAAAGATCCTACATATGTGGTTGAAATTTGTAATTTCTCAATTTTTTTTCCTATTTTTCCTATTAACTAAGGAAGTAATCAAGCACCTTTTCGTTAAGGAAAATATGAAAACAGTTCTATCTTCTAAGAAAAAATGTTAATGAAGTAAAATTCTCCAACGATTATAATTCACACCCTTTAGCATAGGTAGTAAATTGGATACCTTTATAATCTACACATATTGAGACTTAATGGTGTTAAGTTTTGGGGATATGACAAGGAGAGAAAGGGTGTTATAAAGTATTTAGCAAAGAGAAACAGTAAATCTGGCTTTTAGTTTGGGTTCTATTGCCAACTATCTACCTGACTGTAAGCAATCCTTAAACACCTATAAACAATGGGTTAAACTAGGCCCTTTTTAGTTCAAGTGTGGTCACCCTAGATCCTATTAAACATACCAAAGAACCTTGGGCCTCACTCAGATGCGCTGTATTAGAATTATTTGTTTGGGAAAACCTTTATCTCTCCTTCTATTCTAAATAACAGACTTGCTGGATAAAGGATTCTCGGCTGCATATTTTTTCTGTTCAGCACATTGAAGATTTCCTGCCATTCCTTTCTGGTCTGCCAAGTTTCAGAAGAGAGATTAGTCACGTGTCTTATAGGTCTCCCTTTATATGTTAGGGCATGTTTATCCCTCGCTGCTTTCAGAATTTTCTCTTTATCCTTGTATTTTGCCAGTTTTACTATGATATGTTGTGCAGAAGATCAATTTATATCTGAAGGGAGTTCTCTGTGCCTCTTGGATTTCAATGCCTTTTTCCTTCCCCAGATCCAGGAAGTTCTCAGCTATTATTTCTTCAAGTACACCTTCAGCACCTTTCCCTCTCTCTTTCTCCTCTGGAATACCAATTATGTATATATTATTTCTCTTTAGTGCATCACTTAGTTCTCTAATTTTCCCCTCATACTCCTGGATTTTTTATCTGTCTTTTTCTCAGCTTCCTCTTTTTCCATAACTTTATCTTCTAGTTCACCTATTCTCTCTTCTGCCTCTTCAATCCGAGCCGTGGTTGTTTCCATTTTATTTTGCATCTCGTTTAAAGCGTTTTTCAGCTCCTCCTGACTGTTCCTTAGTCCCTTGATCTCTGTAGCAAGAGATTCTCTGCTGTCCTCTATACTGTTTTCAAGCCCAGCGATTAATTTTATGACTATTATTCTAAATTCATTTTCTGTTATATTATTTAAATGCTTTTTGATCAGTTCATTAGCTGTTGTTATTTCCTGGAGATTCTTTTGAGGGGAATTCTTCCATTTGGTCATTTTGGATAGTCCCTGGAGTGGTGCGGACCTGCAGGGCACTTCCCCTGTGCTGTGGTGTACAACTGGAGTTGGTGGGCGGGGCCGCAGTCCGACCTGATGTCTGCCCCCAGCCCACCGCTGGGTCCACAGTCAGACTGGTGTGTGCCTTCTCTTCCCCTCTCCTAGGGGCGGATTCACTGTGGGGTGGTGTGGCCCATCTGGGCTACTTGCACACTGCCAGGCTTGTGGTGCTGGGGATCTGGCGTATTAGCTGGGGTGGATAGGCAAGGTGCATGGGGGCGGGAAGGGCAGGCTTAGCCTGCTTCTCCTTCCGTGATCCGCCTCGGGAGGGGCCCTGCGGCAGCGGGAGGGAGTCAGACCCACCAGAGGGATGGATCCACAGAAGCACAGCGTTGGGTGTTTGCCAGGAGCAAGCAAGTTCCCTGGCAGGAACTGGTTCCCTTTGGGATTTTGGCTGGGGGATGGGCGAGGGAGATGGCGCTGGCTAGCGCCTTTGTTCCCCACCAAACTGATCTCTGTCGTCCTGGGGCTCAGCACCTCTCCCTCCCGTTGTCCTCCAGCCGTCCCACTCTCCGAGCAGAGCTGCTAACTTATAACCTTCCAGATATTAAGTCCCACTTGCTGTCGGAACACACTCCCTCCGGCCCCTCTACTTTTGCCAGCCAGACTCGGGGGCTCTGCTTGGCTGGGGGGCCGCCCCTCCGCCCCGGCTCCCTCCCGCCAGTCCATGCAGCCAGTCCATGCAGAGTGTACTGCCTCTCCGCCCTTCCTACCCTCTTCTGTGGGCCTCTCGTCTGCCCTTGGCTCCAGAGACTCTGTTCTGCTAGTCTTCTGGCAGTTTTCTGGGTTATTTAGGCAGATGTAGGTGGAGTCCAAGTGATCAGCAGGACAAGGTGAGCCCAGCTCCTCCTACGCCGCCATCTTCCCTAGGTCCTGTATTAGAATTAGAAAGTGATTCACATAGCTAAATTAACCAAATCAGGAGGTCATTAGACCGATGTGACTCTAATGCTGTTGTGACCTCAAAGTTTCTAAATCAAAAGGCTAAGGACAATCGATCAAAAACAGCCATCTTGGCTTTAAGTTATAGCCAATCAATAATTTCCTGACTCTGCTTCCACCTTTTCTCTATAAAAGTCCTTCTTCAAGTTCCTGTTGGTAGAACACTCCTAACCACATCCAGTTTTGGCACTGCCTGATTGGAATTGATTTAGGGTCAAATAAAGTCTTGAAGTTTTAATATGCCTCAGTTTATCTTTTAACAACATGCATGGAAAGTCTGAGAAGCACTGAACTCCAAAGCTCTGTCCTAAATCTAAAATTCTGGGGTTTTTTTTCTCATTTTAAATTAGTATCTTAAATATTGTTGTTGATGTTTGCAAAACCAATTGCTTGTATCTTTGGAAGCATACCCATGAAATGCCAAAATATGACTCCAGTGACCCCAGGTGGACCTGTACATGTTAAAGCCACCTGTTCTGTGAGATTCTTGTCTGGAGCTATTCAGAGTCATGAAACTTCCCATGGGAATACTGGTTCATTACAGCTTCCCAATTCAACAGAGCTGCCTTAGATTTGGAGACATGAAGATAGCATGAGAGTCACTGTCTGCACCAGCTGCTGACTTATAGAAAATGTTTCTCCTCCACAGGTTCAGTCTGAGGAGGACTCTGGGAGCCAGGCTAAAGAAGTTCCCTTCTGCTCTCCTTACTATTTACTCAGTCCCACGGGGAGAATGGGCTTCTCCTGACACCTAGAGAAGACTCAGGCAGAATCATTCTTCAACTGCAAAAGTTCAAGGTGTCATTTCAAATACTTCCAATAAATCAGAACAGCAGAACTCAAGGGAAAAAGAAAAAGGAAGTTCAAAAATCACACACATACAGAGACTGCAGATTTATTATCCAGAGGTATGACTAAGGAAACATAACAAGGAGAATGCAATCAAATCTGAAACTCAAGATAGAATTACTTTGATTGACATGATGGGAAGGTCAACTTGACTTTTCAGAAAGTGACATGCAGTTGTAAAAGAAAACTGTAAATTTTTAAATTTGTAAAAGAATGATGTTTGAAAATGGAATTTGTTTCTTAGAAATTATTTTATACATTCTTTCTTACCAGTTCCAAGTTTAAGAATGCATCCAAAAAGAATGCACAGAGGGATTTATACCACAGTGGGATAATTTCAATTTGGTTTTGCTCTCTTTTTAGGTAGACTTTGTTCCACTTGCTTATTCAGACATTGTGCAAGCAGTTTCTTCTATTGTTTTTGATAAAATCTAATGTTTCTCACTTTTCAGAACTTGCCAATGCAAAGCATGCTCTTTGTCTTTGCCACCTTTTTAATTCAAATGTTGTGGCTTTATATTGGTGTCTAGTGAATCTCCTGGTTATGATCCCACTTATGTATGGTCCGTTAAATTTCACTGGGATCCATTTTCTGAATCTTTAGTTTGGGAGTATCTGGGAAGTATCTATATCAGAATGTGATTCTTTTTTCTGAGTGAGCAGAAAATAGTTAATTTTTTCCCTTCATTCTCAGTTGGCACAGAGCTCTTATTAAACAGTACTCATAGACCCAGGCCAGCAGCCTGCACTGACATGGTTTTCCATTGCCCAGAGTTCTGTTTGTGTTTTACAAAGAGTGGAAGTACTTTCTGAAACATGACAGTAAATCAGCATCCTACATATGCCAAACAAAAAAAATTATTGTTAGTCATATTATGGATATTTTTAATAGCTTTTGGGAATAAGAATATCTCAAAGTTGATGAGTTCTTCTATTTGCAGATTCTGTGACTGAATTCACCTAGAAAGATAATAATAATAAATGAAATGTTATAGATATGAAAACTGAGGCTCACCAAAGTATTTTGGCAACCATAGAGGTTTAGGACCTTAGGTGTCCTCTACTCCAATTATCTGTTTTTACAGATATGGAAATAAGTCCATAATAAGCAATTTAGGCTACGCAACAAAAATAGTTTTTCATCTGTTTTGGCACATTGCTTTCTCTAGCTTCTGAACAACTATTATATCTGTTATCTGTACCTCTAGAATGTAATTACAGGTAAAGCTTTGTGACACTTTTTGTGAATTGTGACGAGCTGGCTCTAAAACTCATCAGCTTCCCTGTCCCTACTTCACAGTTGTGATCCCCAGTTCTTAGTACTCATGCCCTTGTGTAATTCCCTTCTGTTGAGTAAGAACAGGACCTGTGACTTGTTTCTAACCACTGGAATGTAGCAAAGATAACAGAATATCATTCTGTGATTTCATTACATAAGATTGTAATTTCTGTTCTGCTAGTAGACATTCTTTATTGGTTCTCTCACGCCAGCTTTGATGAAATAAGTGTAGAGAAAAGAAAAAAATTCTCTCTATTCTCCTAGGTTTCCCAGCTGGAGCCCTATAAATTACACTGATAAAAGACAGATTAACAAAAGAAAAACAAACAAGTTTATTAACACATGTATTGTACATACACATGGGAACACTCTGATAAGTAACTCAAGGGAGTGGTTAGAATTTGGGCTTATATAACATTTTAACAAAAGAATAATATTTTTTTAGAGAAATGACAAGATAGAGGAAGATGAATTAGAGTTTCCAGAGGTGGCAAATTGTGGGTGGTAAATGCATGGAGGAACTAATGGAAGAAAAGGGCTAGTTAGTAGGATTTGTTATGTAGGTTTCTCTGGTGCCACTTTTGAGTTGATAAAGGTCTAGAATTCTTTATGGTTTTTTACTTCTAACTTTACTGGTAGAGAGGAGAGGAGAGGACAACTTTACAAATTTATGGTCTTCTTTTAGGCAAATGGGGGAGGGAGGAAAGCTTTTCTTGTATCTCCTTTACAATTGCCTTCAGCTCAGAATAATCCTTATGCTAACATGGCATAGGATGGGGTGAGGGGTGTGTGTTTGTGTGCATATTTTTGCTACCCTTCATTAGCCACCAGACAGAGAAGACAGTGTGACAAGGAACTGAGGGTGACCTCCAAACAGCATCTGGAAAAGAGAGTAGTCCTTCAGTCTGACAGTTCACAAGGAACTTAATTCTACTAACAAACACATGAGCTTAGAATCAGATCCTTTCTTATTCAAGCCTCAGGTAAGACTGGGTTAAAATCTTGACTGTAGCCTCATGAAAGGCCTCAAAGCTGAGAACCAAGGTAAGCCATGTGCAGGTTCCTCACTTGCAGAATGTGTACAATGATGTGAGGTCTCAAGTGAACTGTCAAGAAAGAATTCTTGGGACACTTTTGGTGCAAAAAAGGTGTTTTTATTATAATAAGCAAGGGGACAGGACCCAAGGGTAGAAAGAGATGCACTTTTGCCATAAGAAGCAGGTAGTTATATGCTTAGTGTTTAAGGGGAAGGAGACATGCAGGAAGTATTAGATCATAAATGTTTTCTTCAAATTTCTACTCATAAAACTATTTTCACAAGATTTCTTTGGTGTCTATCATTCAGTTCAACATTAACTATCAGCGAGATGTCAGGCAGTCAGGAGACCCTATAAGGATTGTAGGAGCCTGCACATATTTGATCTTTATTGAAACTATGCAGGCTATAGGTCAGCCTTCTAGGCTAAAGGTGAACATTTTTTGGCTTCTATCTCTCATTATATCATAAATGTGTTTTAAGCTGGTAAATTTGTGGTAATGTGATAACTAACAATAGATAACCAATAATCATAGAATGATTTTTATCTAGTCAAATAATCTTTTCAGGGAGATAGCACTGCATAGAACTTTTAAACCAAAACATGAGATTAAAATAATTAGGCTCAAGATCTTGGATGCATCACTCTTTACAGCACTCTGTTATATAAGGCCTTTAAGGGTAAACCTCTGTATTACACTTCTTTGATCCCTAAGTACTTAGCAATGTTTTCTCAGAACATGGCAGCCACAAAAGGGATATTTTGTTAACAAATTCATTTATTCTCAACCAGAGTAATGTGAAGTTACACACTGAATACTCTTGAATAACTTGTTTTAAGGAAGATTACATTAAATAAAAAGAAACACATATAATATAATAAAGAAAAACTGAGACATTCTGAATATCCATCAATGAGTTAGAAAAAGAGTTAAATTATTATACATCCATACCACGGATTATCATGTCATCATTTCAAAGAATGAGAGAGCTGTTAATCTACCAACAAGATATATTATTGAATTTGGGAAAAAGGAATGGAATATTTTGTACATATGATCTAATTTTTTAAAATAACATTTCACATATATGTATACACACATAAACTGACTAGGAGATACATGCCAAACTGCTTACAGTGTTAGTAGGGAAGACAGGGGGAGGGAGGGGATTACCATTTAATTGTATAAAGATAAAAAAATACTCAATTTTTAAATGTATCTATATTATGATTGTAATTTTTAAAAATCAGCAAAAACTAAATTAAAAAACCCCAAAGCTCTGTATTCTTCTGATGTGCTTCTTTGCACGCCCCTCCATACTACAGAATCTGGAACAATAGACTGTTTCCCCCTACTTTGCATGGAACTCTTGGAAAGAAGTGAGAAGGAACTATATTCTGTGAGGTAGAAGCTATAAACGTAAAAAAAAAAATGTTACAAGCTATTACAAGCTATTCTTTGTTATATCTGTGTACTACATTTAACTAATACAATTTTTATTTTTTGGAAAATGTTTGGAAAGTGAGAAGTAGGCAGATAGTTGAAGTCAATGGTTTATAATAGCTATTTTTAATATGGTGTGATTGATTATATGATTTCTGGTTTAAATATAATACTTCAAGTTCTTATTTAAAAGTTACATGCTATTGGCTTGACCAAGTGGAAGTCATCTAGCAACAAAACAACATCTGATTGTGAAGTGGATAAAATCTTACCATTTCTCAAAAAAAAAAAAATGCACACAATTCTTTCGATTGAAGGTTAACAAATCTGACTCACTATTATAATAAGTAAATTTCAGTGGATCTTCTGCAATTTCATAAGATATGAAATTGTTCAAATAAAAACTTTGAATAAAAAACCCAAGGTTGGGCTAGAAGACCTAAAAGTTTTCAGCTGTGACACTCTGTGCTTTCTTGATTCCACAATTCTGTCTCTATGGTGATGTATTTATAATGTAGATCATGATTCCACTTAGGTGCTCCTGCACTTTTGACATACACAACCAAAGCTCCCAAGTTTCCATGGCTACTAGTCCCCAGTCTATAGTACACTATACTAAAATTAAAACATTTAGATTTGTTATGTCATTAAATAAGAGGTAATAAAGACTGGGGACTGTCCTGTTACAAATTCCAGACTCCTCTCTATGTAAATCATTTTTTTCAAGTTTTTATTTAATTCTATTTAATTAACATATAAGGTAGTATTGGTTTCAGGAGTACTATTTAGTGATTCATCACATATATGTAAATCATTTTCTTAATAACACTAGTATAAAACACCATCTTTTATGCAACAATTGATTCAAATGCCATCTTAAATGAACCAACTTAACCATATACACGAGAACTTCATGAAATGTAAAATCCCTAAGACAGCTTTTAAAAGTAAACACAGTGCAATATATATTTAATTTATCTAGAAATGCATGGTAGAACAACTCTGAGACTAGTATTTTCATTGGCACAAACTGGGTACAGATAAGTCAATATTAATAAGTGAGAGTTAATATACCTACATAAAGCTACTGCCACTGGAAAAAAGGGGGCTATTTTTAAGATCTTCAGCTAAAATTTTGTAATAAAAAATAGTTATTTCCAATGATATTTACAGCTTGAGCAAATCATTTTTATATGGGAAAAAAACCAAAATCTAAGTTAACATAGTTGCTAAGTTGAAATACCAGAAAAAAAAACCTCATATTTTAGATGCAAGGATTTCATTGGAAAATATTATATCTCTGTATTTAATCATAGGTTAAATACTTTGTGACACTTTTTGTTTATGAATATTAGTGAGTAAATTCTAAAATGGCCCCGAGAAATCCACACCTCATTCATGCCCCTGTTTAATCCTCTCCCCTTGACTATGAGTAGGACTTGTGACTTATTTCACAATTGATTTTGTTGCTTATGATTCTAACTTCTGTCTAGTTAAAACAAACTAGTAAAATGTAAAAATGGATACATCATTCACATATGCCTTAAGTGCAGGAAATCATCAGCTATTGTGGTAGTATAAGGAAGTCACTGGAAACGCTTATTATTATTATTATTCTGCTTTGCAGTGTAATTTTTAAATCACTCAATAAAATGAAAACAGGTAAACTAAAGTTAGAAATGTTATCAGGATAACACCATGCCAATATCTATAAAAGAGCATTATTAAAATACATTTTGGTGTTAATGTAAAAAATCTAAAATAGAAACAGACTTTTAAGCTCACAAACATGATGAAATATCCTTTACTGGAGGGATTTTAAATAAGGAAACTTTAAAATCAGGTTTTTTTAGCCCATAGGAACAGGGAAAAATAATTTCTTATTAGAGAGTCTCATTTTTGTGTAATTCTTTGAGACAACACCATCTGCCAATACCTGTCCTTGAAGATGATATCACAGCACCAGGAATCAACCTCATCTGGTATTTTTGCAGTGGACTTTGGCACAAGTTGTAATAATCTTTTCGCCTATAAGCTCTCTTTATTTTAAAGTTAAATGTCAACCCCCTGAATTGTTAGATCCTTAGGTTTAAACTGTAACGAAGCAACAGATGCTTCCAAATGGAACTGAAAGTGACTGGAAGATTGCTTGGTGACCTTGCATCCTTGGAGTTTATGAACCTGCTTTGTGAAGGATATTTGAGTTTTTGTTTTTTGTTTTTGTTTTTTTTTTTTTCAGCATAACCTACTATTGCTGTTCTATAACCAAGCAATGAACTAGGAGAAAAGAATTTTGCACATTTGAATTTCTGACTTAAAAGTTAATTGGGAATAAGAAGCTCTTAAATGTTGCAATCAGAGAATTTCAGAAGAGGACTTTGAAGAAGAAACTGAAAATTTTAATTGTGGGAACACATGTAATTCATTTTATCTTAGAGGAAAATATGACCAGAGAAGTTAAGTGATCTGTTCAAGATAGCAATGCTATTATGTCAGAAAGCTATGATTCCAGCTTAAATCTGACTCTAAAACTCTAAAACTGCCCATGACACCATTTTGCCTTTCATAAAAATCATCACAAGCAAGGATATGGCTTACAGAGATCCAAGAAGAGAGCTCTTTAGAAGAGAGACTAAAAAGACCATGTGTCAAAAATATAACTCATTAATGATGGAACCAACAGGGTGGGGAAGCTGGTTCAAAGAGCACTTGCAGAACAGAGGTTTATACAGTCAGTCAGGAATGTAGTGATGAAACAAGTCTATAAATTAGATTTTTGAAAACTGGTTGATGTCCTAGAGGGCAATAAAACCATAATCTCTTGGTGGTTTTTTTCTCCCACTGGAAACAACACATTACATTTCTACTGGTAAAAATCATTTGTAATTTATCAGTCTTCTAACTATACAGAGTTCAGGCTCTAATTAATAGCAAATAGTAAATCAAACAAATGTATATTTCTCTAGAGAGATAATTATTCAGTAAACCTGATAGATAGCATTCCAGAATGATAGTGAAATGACATATAATCATCATTTTGCCTATTTCTAAGCTTTGATAACTTTTTTTTTCTTTTTTAAAATGTTTATTTATTTTTGAGAGAGACAGAGCAGAATGTGAGTCGGTTAGGGGCAGAGAGAGAGGGAGACACAGAATCTGAAGCAGGCTCCAGGCTCTGAGCTGTCAGCACAGAGCCTGACACAGGGCTCGAACTCACCAGCTGTGAGATCATGACCTGAGCCGAAGTTGGTCGCTCAAACGACTGAGCCACCCAGGCATCCCTTGATAACTTTTCTTAGCAGGCTTCTTTGCCTGGGGACCAGAGACTGCTGAAGAGGGGAAGTACTGCATATCTATGGGCCATAAAGAGCAGCCCAGGTCCTAAACCCAGAGAAAAGTGTAAGTACTTGGAAAGAGTTTGAAATGATGTCAACCCAATGTTCTTGTGCCAGAAAAAGCTTGGTTCAGTACCCCCTCCTCGCATGGCAAAAAGGATTGAGGCAAAAGGCCTGAATCAATCAAACTAACCAGTTATTATCTTTTATTCAGAAAGAACATATCTGATCCGATTATGCCAACATACACACTACACAGCCAGCACCTTAAGGAAAACAGTTAATTCAATAAAAGCAGTTCTATAGGAAGCCAAAGATAATGGTCGAATAAATTATTCTTTGATGCAATGATAATGCAGAAAAGAATTTTAAGTTTTTATTTATGTGTAGAGCATGTCCTTCTGGTACTCCTCAGAGTTTTTTTTAGCTATCTGGAAACTGTTTATATTTCTTGAGCAGCACTTGAGGTAGAATTTTTTTATGTCAGTTAAGTATAGAGCAAAGTATACTGATAATTAACTGTGTTGAGGATGGAGTTGACCTCATAAATGCTGTGGAGCTAAATAAAGATACGGACCATGCTACCTCCTGCCAGAGATGATCCATAGAAGCAACTTCACACAAGGCCATAAATCTGCTCTAAAAGTAATTTCGTGCACAACAGAACACAGTAAGTTGGAATTTAGCACCTGATAAAAAGTTCTGGGAACCCCAACACTATTTTCAGGGAAAATTGGTCCTTTTACTCAATTTCCATCTTGTTTCTTGCCTTAAAATCTGTTCTTGCATTAAACAATCTAATCTCTGAGCTTTTCTCATTACCCTGATTCCTAAATGAGGCCCTTGAATCTCCTAGCAGATTTGACCTACACTGTTTAAAATCATAAAGCTTGAAGGAAGGAAAGTCATCCTTTCCTTTTACCTCAGCCAAGACAAGGTTGGAACTTTTCAAATGGAACATAAATTGTAAAGTAAAAGAAAATCCACAAAACCATACCAAAGAATGTTTATAAAGCATAGTCAAGTTCTGATATGGCTTTAATTAACTTAAACTACAAATAATATTGCTCTTGGGAATGAAAGCCCCTTTTCCCTTTTCTCAGGTTTATCTGGGGGACACTGCCTAAAAAATAAAATAAAATAAATCAGTTCCTCCATCTTTACACTTTTCCCTTCCCCATTCCTTTTTCTACCTCCTATTCCTTTTCCCTAGCATGGTTTCAAAGAGGCTCCAGTGACCATTCAACTGTCTTGTCTTCTTTTCATAGTTAATACATTCAAAGGAAGTCACTAGATTCATTACTCTTTATTAATGTCTTAGATGAAAAAGAGAAGTAAATGCAGACTCCACAGACATGTAACTATCTATTCAACTGCTCTTCTAAAACTAGTGTAACTCTCTATACTACCAGTAGAATTGGGCCCAATAATGGTAATTGCTCCTGAAAAGCAGACTGACAGAAGTCTATCTAACCTTCTTAATGACTTCCTATTGCCCATCGATGTACTGAACTTTACAACAACTAGAAAAGATAAATATCTATTTCTAAAAGTATACAACATAATGACTGAGGAGTTTGGAGAATTGAGACCACTGATCAAGATCCATTAGTGCCCTGGGGCACCTGGGTGGCTTAGTTGGTTGAGCTCAGGTCATGATCTCACGGTTCATGAGTTTGAGCCCCACGTTGGGCTCTGTGCTGACTTTCAGAGCCTGGAGCCTGCTTCAAATTCTGTGTCTCCATCTCTCTCTTCCCCTCCCCTGCTCATGCTCTCTCTCCTTCTCTCAAAAATAAATAAACATTTCAAAAAAATCCATTAGTGCCCTAGTAAACTCTGAACATTTATTGGCAGTAAATATAGTAGCAAGCTTAAAACTTGATAGAATAGGGCACAGACCAAACACAGGCAGTCACACTTGAATTTCAAGGCAATTAAATGGGTAAATTTAAGTTTATAGCCCATACACAAAATGTAAAAGAATCTACATATGGTCTTTTTTCCCCCTGGAAATTTTTTTGTGTGTCTTAATAGAAAATGAACTCAACCTAGAGACTTAATACATCCACTTTTATTTGCCTATAAATATTAGTTTAATTCAAAATGGTCTCCCTGTATCTTTAACAAATTGAGTGAGTAAAAAAAAAATAAGTGAAAAATATGACAAGTCATCTACAAAAAGCTGATATGTTTACAAGATCTTCCTTCTGAAGTGGCAACTGTTAACTAAATTTTTAGTGAGCTTTTAAATTTTAATAAAAGGTGTGTATTTTTTAATGTTTATTTCTTTATTTTGAGTGAGAGAAAGCATGCAAGTAGGGAACAGGGACAAAAGGAGAGACAGAAAGAGAGAGAATCCTAAGCAGGCTCCACACTCACCATGGAGCCTGACACATGGCTCCATCTCATAATCACGAGATCATGATATGAGCTGATATCAAAAGTCAGACACTTAACTGACTAAGCCACCCAAGCGCCCCAAAAGTGTGTAATTTTCATGCTTAATTTAAAATATTTGCAAAATACAGAAAGTTTAAAAAATCTTTTTTGAGGAAACAATTCTCAATCTTGCCTTCTTTATTACTATATTGGTCAGTGCCCTGCCTCCTCCCTGGCATTTAACCCAATAAATGTCCCACATTGTAGATTCTTCCAGCTGGAGAATCCTCAGAGAGTTTCTAAACTAAGGTTACTGTTTGATTCTTGGTTCTTCTTACACCAAAATTAGTGAGTCCTAGACAATATACTCATCCCAAAATCTCATCTTTTATGTTTGTTTGTGGGAAATATTTCCAGGCCCTGAACAACATTTATTAAGTTAATGAAATTGCCAAGTCCATAAGTTTCTAATATCTTGTCTTGCTACAGCAAGGTATAATTCTCTTTTTAATGGCACTCTATTTCTCTGTAAGTTTTTCTCTCTTGTTCATGCAGTTTCAAATGAATGTTTTTGTTTCTGTTTCTTTAAACTTAAACTTGCCCATTGGAGAGCAACACCTTTTACTACATCAGAGTATATTCCTGTTTCTCTTCATATTTCCCATAATACTTATGTATTCTGTTTACGATGTTCTTGGTATCAAACACCAAAAACAGGCTCCCTAACTTAAGTGGAAGGAAGATTTTATTGAAATGATCCTGGGGTATCTCACAGAATTGAAGGAAGAATTGAACAATTAAGAGAGTAAATCAAGGAATCAAGACCTTCTCTGGATTACCACGTTTTGGATCAAATAGGAAAACAAGTCACTGTGCAACTGAAAAAGATATATTGATAAGAGGAGAAAAGAAGCTAAAAACTAGAATATACAATGAACCCAGTTTTGAAAAAGAAATAAAGAATAGTGTTACCTTAAGTGAACAGCATATAGAGTAATGTCTTCCTTCATTACATTTATTCTCAAAATACGTATTTTTGTATAGTCTTAAAAATTTTAAATTAATTCATTGTGGGATTAAAAATAAATGACTTACTGAAATTAGTCAGTCAGAGGAAGACAAATATCATATGACTTCACTCATAGGAAGACTTTGAGACAAAACAGATGAACATAAGGGAAGGGAAACAAAAATAATATAAAAACAGGGAGGGGGATAAAACATAAGAGACTCATAAATATGGAGAACAAACAGAGGGTTACTGGAGGGGAAGTAGGAAGGGTGATGGGCTAAATGGGTAAGGGGCATTAAGGAATCTACTCCTGAAATCATTGTTGCACTATATGCTAATTTGGATGTAATTTTTTTTAAAAATTAAAAAAATAAAATAAAAAATAAATGACTTACTTTCCAAAAGAAAGCCAGAGCAGCCATACTTATATAAGACAATCTAGATTTTAAAAGAAAGACGGTAACAAGAGATGTAAAGGGCATTATATCATAAATAAGGGGTCTATCCACTATCTAACAATTGTAAACATTTTTGTTCCAAACATGGAAGCATCCAAATATATAAATCAATTAATCACGAACATACAGAAACGATTGATAATAATACCATAATAGTAGGGGACTTCAACATCCCACTTACAACAACGGAAAGCCCACCTAAACAGAAAATTAACAAGGAAACAATAGCTTTGAATGACATACTGGACTAGATGGACTTAACAGATATATTCGGAACATTTCATCCTAAAGCAGCAGAATACACATTCTTCTTGAGTGCACATGGAACATTCTCCAGAAGGGAACACATACTGAAACACAAATCAGCTCTCAACAAGTATAAAAAGATCAAGATTATACTGTGCATATTTTCAGACCACAATGCTATGAAACTCGAAATTAACCACAGGAAAAAATTTGGAGACTAAAGAACATCCTACTAAAAAATGAATGGACTAACCAAGAAATTAAAGAAGAAATTAAAAAGTCATGGAAGTTCATTGACATGGAAGTCAATGAAAATGATAACACCACAGCCCAAAACCTCTGGATGCAGCAACCTCTGGTTTAAGAGGGAAGTATATAGCAATCCAGGCCTTCCTAAAGAAGAACGAAAGGTCTCAGATACACAGCCTAACCTTACACTTTAAACAGCTGCAAAAAGAACAGCAAATAAAACCAAACACCAGCAGAAGACAGGAAATAATAAAGGTTAGAGCAGAAATCAATGGTATTGAAACCAAAAAACAAAACAAAACAAAAACAAAACAAAACAAAAACAAAACAAAAAACAAACAACAACAACAACAAAAATACATTAGAACAGAGCAATGAAACCAGGTTCTTTGAAAGAGAAAAAAATTGAAAAACCCCTGGTCAGTTTGATCAAAAAGAAAAAGGGAAGGACCCAAATAAGTAAAATCAAGAATGAAAAAAGATCACAAACAATATTGAAGAAACACAAACAATAATAAGACAATAGTATAAACAATTATACATCAATAAATTGGGCAACCTGGAAGAAATGGACAAATTCCTAAAACATGTAAACTACCAAAACTGAAACAAGAAGAAATAGAAAATTTGAACAGATCCATAGCTAGTAAAGGAATTGAATTAGTAATGAAAACTCTCCCAGGGTGCCTGGGTGGCTCAGTTGGTTAAGTGTCCAACTTCAGCACAGGTCATGATCTCACAGTTTGTGAGTTTGAGCCTCTCATCCAACTCTGTGCTGACAGTTTGGAGCCTGTAGTGTGTTTCGAATTCTGTGTCTCCCTCTATATCTCTGTCTCATCCCCACTCATGCTCTATCCCTCTCTCAAAATTAAACAAATTAAAAAAAATCTCCCAGGGATGCCTGGGTGGCTCAGACAGTTGATTGTCAGACTTCAACTTAGGTCATGATCTCACAGTTCATGTGTTCAAGCCCCACATCAGGCTCTGTGCTGATGGCTCAGAGCCTGGAGCCTGTGTCGGATTCTGTGTCTCCCTCTCTTTCTGCCCCTTCCCTGCTCACACTTTGTCTCTCTCTCTCAAAAATAAATAAACATTAAAAAACATATTCCCAAAAACAAGAGTCCAGGGCCAAATAGCTTTCCAGGGGAATTCTACCAAACATTTAAAGAAGAGTTAACACCCATTCTTTTGAAGCTGTTCCAAAAATTAGAAATGGAGGGAAAACTTCCAAATTCATTCTATGAAGCCAGTATTACCTTGATTCCAAAACCAAAGATCCCACTAAAAAGGAGAACTACAGACACATTTCCCTGATGAACATGGATGCGAAAATCCTCAAGAAGATACTAGCCAACCAGATCAACAATACATTAAAACAATTATTCATCACGACCAAGTGGGATTTATACCTGGGATACAGGCCTGGTTCAATATCTGCAAATCAATCAATGTAATACATCACATCAATAAAATAAAGGACAAGGGGCACCTGGGTGGCTCAGTCAGTTGAGCCTCCGACTTCAGCTCAGGTCATGATCTCACAGTCTGTGGGTTCGAGCCCCGCATCTGGCTCTGTGCTGATAGCTCAGAGCCCGGAGCCTGCTTCTGGTTCTGTGTCTCCCACTCTCTGTCCCTCTCCCCCTCATGCTTTGTCTCTTTCTTTCTCAAAAAAAATAAACATTAAAAAAATGTAAAGAAAGGACAAGAACCTCATGATCCTCTCAATAGGTGCAGAGAAAGCATTTGACAAAACACGGCATCCATCTTTAAATTTTTTAACATTTATTTATTTTTGAGAGACAGAGTGAGACAGAGCATGAGTGGGGGAGAGGTAGAGAAACAGGTGGGCGGAACACAGAATCCAAAGCAGGTTCCAGGCTCTGAGTTGTTAGCACAGAGCCCAGCGCGGGGCTCAAACTCAGGGACAGCGAGATCATGACCTGAGCGAAAATCAAACACTTAACTGACTGAGCCACCCAGGCGCCCCTCCAGCATCCTTTCTTGATAAAAACCCTCAAGAAAGTAGGGATAGAAGGATCATACCTCAATATCTTAAAAGCCATATATGAAAGACTCACCAGTAATATCATCATCAATGGGGAAAAACTGAGAGCTTTCCCCTTAAGGTCAGGAACAAGACAGGGATGTCTACTCTCACCACTGTTATTCAACATATTATTGGAAGTCCTAGCCTCAGCAATCAGATGACACAAAGGAATAAAAGGTATCCATATTGGCAAGGAGGAAGTCAAACTTTCACTCTTCGCAGGTGACATGATACTCTATATGGAAAACCCAAAAGATTCCACCAAAAAATAGCCAAAACTGATCCATGAATTCAGCAAAGTCACAGGATATAAAATCAATGCACAGAAATCAGTTGCATTTCTATACACCAATAATGAAGCAACAAAAAAATCAAGGAATTGATCCCATTTACAATTGCACCAAAAACCATGAAATACCCAAGAATAAACTTAACCAAAGAGGTGAAAAATCTATACACTGAAAACTATAAAAAGCTTATGAAAGAAATTGAAGAAGATACACAAAAAATGAAAAAAACATTCCATGCTCATGGATTGGAAGAACAAATATTGTTAAAATAAAGCAAATCTACATATTCAATGCAATTCCTAACAAAATAACACCAGCATTCTTCACAGCTAGAACAAACAATCCTAAAATTTTTATGGACCCAGAACAGACCCCAAATAGCCAAAGCATTCCTGAAAAAGAAAACTGAAGCTGGAGGCTTCACAATCTTGGACTTCAAGATGTATTACAAAGCTGTAATCATCAAGACAGTATGGTACTGGCACAAAAACACACACTCAGATCAATGGAACAGAATACAGAACCCTGAAATGGACCCACAAACATAAGGTCAACTAATCTTTGACAAAGCAGGAGAGAATATCCAATGGAATAAAGACAGTCTCTTCAGTGAATGGTGCTGGGGAAACTGGACAGCAACATGCGGAAGAATGAACTGGACCACTTTCTTACACCATACACAAAAAGAAACTCAAAATGGATGAAAAATGGATAAACGTATGATAGGAAGCCATCAAAATCCTACAGAAGAAATCAGGCAAAAACCTCTTTGACCTTGGCTGCAGCAACTTCTTATTCAACACATCTCCAGAGGCAAGGTAAACAAAGCAAAAATGAACTATTGGGACCTCATCAAGATAGAAACTTCTGCACAGCGAAGGAAACAATCTGCAAAACTAAAAGGCAACCAATGGAATGGGAGAAGATATTTGCAAATGACATATCAGATAAAGCGTTTGTATCCAAAATCTATACAGAACTTATCAAACTCAACACATAAAAAAAAACAAATAATCCAGTGAAGAAATGGTCAAAAGATATGAATACTCATTTTTCCAAAGAAGACATCCAGATGGCTAACAGACACATGAAAAGATGCTTAACATCACTCATAATCAGATAAATACAAATTAAAACTATAATGAGATACAACCTCACACAAGTCAGAATTGCTACAAGTAACAACTCAGACAACAACAGATGTTGGCAAGGATGCAGACAAAGAGAGAGCCTCTCTCTCTCTCTCTTTTTTTTTTATATTGCTGGTTGGAATGCAAACTGGATCAGTCAATCTGCAAAACAGTATGGAGATTCCTCAAAAAATTAAAAATAAAACTCACCTACGACCCAGCAACTGCAGTACTAGGTATTTATCCAAAGGATACAGGTGTGCTGTTTTGAAGGGGTACATGTACCCCAATGTTTATAGCAGTACTATTGACAATAGCCAAAGTTTGTAAAGAGTGGAAAAAGCCCAAATGTCCACCAACTCATGATTGGATAAAGAAGACGTGGTATACACACACACGCGCGCACACACACACACACACACACACACACACACACTGACACTCTCTGGAGTATTACTCAGCAATGAAAAGGAATGAAGTCTTGCCATTTGCAACTACATGGATGAAACTAGAGGGTATTATGCTAAGCAAAACTAGTCAGTCAGAGAAAGACAAATATATGACTTCACTCGTATATGGAATTTAAGATACAAAACAGATGAACTTAAGAGAAGGGAAACAAAAATAATATAAGCAAAAATAATATAAAAACAAAGAGAGGGACAAAACATAAGAGACTCTTAAATACACAGAAGAAATTGAGGGTTGCTGGAGGATTAGTCGGTGAGGGGGATAGGCTAAATGGGTAAGGGGCATTAAAGAAGACACTTGTTGAGATGAGCACTGTGTCTTACACATAGATAAATCACTAGAATCTACTCCTGAAATCATTATTGCACTATATGCTAACTAACTTGGATATAAATTAAAAATAAATAAACAAAATTTTTAAAAAAGAGTAAATGACCTACTGAACACATTGTTCATCATAACCGTCCATGAGTGTTTGTTAACTTTTGGCTGGTGACCCAATATTATTTTAGACAGAGAGGAAAACCTCTGCTGTGTGCTCCTCTGTGATGCACTCACTCACTGCTGCTTTTGCATTGTCTGACATTTGAATAAATTTCACTACCACAGGAAAAGCCCTGTCTCTTTTTTCTGCCCCTCTTTCCTGCTGCAGAAAAAAACGGAATATTATAGCATTCTATTTTCCATCCATTATTCTGCTATTCATTCTATGTACTTTTCACAAGAACTCAGTTCTAGAGCACCCAATTTCTTCTCTAACATCTTTTTTTCAATCTTCAATGGGTGTTATTGCCTTTCATAGGATGGGAAATGGAATAAGGACTGCCTTAACAGGAAAATAAAACTTTACAGTGGGTAATATTCATTAAAGAATGGCAAAAGAAACAGCACACAGTTTTGAGTGCAATTCAAATGATGCCAGGGATATGATATTATCAGTCCATTATTGAGAAAAAGCATGATATAAACAGTATATACATGATGATTCGATTTGTGAAAATATATTTATATTACTATCTTTCATTTGAGTCACCATAAATAAGTTTTTTATTTGTTAATCAGTATTTCCTAGTTTATCATTTTTTTTCTTAGTAAACCTGTTATTTGTGTTATTATAAACATTAAAAAGGTAAAATGATGACTTCAGGTGGATTATACACTGGCAGGAAGAGACCGCATACATATAAACACCCTGCTGTATTTTCCCAAGTTACCAGCCAAGAATTCAGAAACTGTGAAAGTGAGATAACTACACAGCGCAGGAACAGACGCAGCCAAACTTGGCTTGGCTTTTCCCTACTCCTAGGTTCCCTACAGGGTATACACCTGGCCTGCAACACTTACTGGCCACACAGAATCTTAACAGAACGGGGGGAAAAATAAAAAGTTAGATTTTTGCTGTGCCACTGCCACACTTGATGCGATTTTGATTATTACTTTGGTCCTAGGATGTGTTTGAGAAACCCATTTCCTCTAGTAACACTGAAACTGAGTCCAACAGCTCCCTAAAGTTTATTATGATTATTATGGTTCATAAACATATATATCTTAACTTTTATCTAACATATCTTAACTAATATCTTAACTTTTGTGTTAGCTAATACCTTAAAACTACCATTATCCTAGCCAATGTAAGTGTTCCATTAGTCTCAAAGTTGGTACACAACTTTCTAAACTAGGTAAAATGGGGATAGGATGATGACTTTGTCATGCACTACTCCAAAAACCTATTCTTTTTTCAGCTTAGGGGATTTTAGGCTTTGAGTAAAAACCCACTACACTCAGTGAGCCCCAAGATTCCCCTTATTTGCTATATTTCCTGACCTGACTCTTTTTTCCAGTGTTCACTATAGTGTTCTTCTACCTGTTTAGATGCTCAAATTGGGCTTTAAAACATCAGCATGACCCTGGAAGATAGAGCAGTCTTTTCTTCAGTGTACACATAGCTGGCATGACTTGTGACAAATGATGGCAAGTGAATTGTAGTGATTGGCTGGGGGCAAGAAGTGAAAATATGTCTGCCAGTTCAATTCAGAAAAGAAAAATGTCTTGAAAAGTCTAATTAATAGCGGGGAGGGGGGACACCACCACAGTAGTTGTGCACCTCAAAAATGAGGCCATCAATAGCGTGCTACAGCTTCTCATTTTGGAAAAATCTGAAGGTCACAGTACGACCTGCCATAGGTAAATATCTGTGCTTTTATGTAACAATATAATAAATAATTATTATCTTTTTTCCTATCTGTGTTTTCTATTTTTTCTTAAATAAACCCATATTCCTTCTGCCATTTTGAATATCTAGAAGGTAACATCACACTTTCAAAAGTGAACTTCATATCAACCCTCCTTACTATTAACTAATACTGGTTATTGTTAAATAACCTTATTAAATATATATCAGTCTTTACAGTGCTTAGAAAGTATGCCCTACTTCAGAACACGCACAGCACCATCTACACCAGGAGCTGTGGGGACTGGGGTAAATAAAGAATAATCACCCTGTGCCAGCTGTTCATATAAACTATCTTGCCATCCTTATTTTAAAAATTCCTGTGGCTTCAGTACTAAACAGAAAGCCCTGTTCCCTTCTATTTCTCTTTCCCAATGAGCAAGTCCTACTCCCCACCCCACCCCTCCTTTCAAGTATTCAATGCTCTCTGATATTCTTCCACAGTTTCTTGTAGTTACAGCTGGGGTTTGGTTTCTTCTAGCTTCCACACGCCCCTTTAGGTGGTCTCATTCTTTCTCTATGCAGAACCAATGCTTTTTATTGGATTCTGAAGCCATATCAAATTGTAGTGGCTGACCAGAGGCATGACAGGGAACTGTTTCTTCTATCCTGAAAATGTCTTAATTCGATTAGCTAAGATTGGAACTGACAGTTAAGTAGAGACATCACCAAATTAATAGTGTTCTTCCCCAAAACTATGCCACAGAAAGCATATCCACAGATTAGTAATATGGGAAAAACCAGGACACCAATAGCAAGAATTTGTCATCGCATTTTATAAAAAGAGATACTTTCACACTTCTTCAAGCAAATAGACATATGAATGGATTTAATCTCATTTTGATTATGGATATTTTTAATTACTCTCAGATAAATATGTATTATAGATGGTTTTGTATTTTTATGGTGAAATATTACCTCTGAAACAGAGCATATTGCATTTGGTTAAAATCACAATCACAAATAAATTGTTGAACAGATCACCAACAACAACATTAACCTTAGGTTGGTGGCAAGAGCTGGGTGCCCTGTTGCTAGTGGGGCCTGGGATTCCACACCATAAGCTCCAACAGACTCCCTTTTCTCAGCTTTCAAATTCCAAGCTTCAGGTAACTTCTACCACCACAGTGAAACCCTAGACTTCCTTTTACTACCTCTTTTCATCTGATAACTAACCAGACTCTCTTTTCCTGGTTTCCCATTTCCTCCTGAGTTTCTCTTACCATTTCCACACAAGTCTACTCTTATTTTCAAATGTCAGCATATTCCTTTAGGTGAGACCTAGTCCTATTTGCCTCATGTAAGGCTAGCACAGTTTGATCCTAGCATAAAATGAATGAAAATGCCTGCTTTGAACTAGAAAGAGAATTGCCCCCTAATTTTGCTTCAAGGGGGGGAAGAAGCCTGAATATGATTAAATTTGGTTACAGCAAAACCTAAAAAAAAGTACTATATTAGTAGATAATTCTAACCAAATGCATCTGAAATATACACAGCTCGTTGCTTAGAGAAAAAAGCAGAACAAAAACTGTGCTAATATGATTTCATGTTTTGTAAAAAGAAATATCAACAATGATATCTAATTTATGTGGAAATAAATTAACTTCTTTTTATGCTCATCTCTGTTTCCTAACTTCCTCAAGCCAACATGTGTCATATTATAATGTTTAGTATTTTAAAGGAAAGAATGTCACTAGCAGCATTCTATGTTACTGTATGTGGGACGAGACATATACTGTCCTATGCTTACTATATGCTCAATTTTATTTAGCCAATGATACAAACTTAACAAAACCACACAGAGATGGGGAAAATGCAATAATTCTTGGCCTAGCTTTTTCTTCATGCCTGGCTTCTTCATGGGACTGTTGGTCACTCTGATCATCATGGAGAAAATAGTCAAATTTCTATTATCAAAAAGACAAGAGATAAGTGTTGGCAAGGATGTTGAGAAAAGGGGAACCTGTATACTGATGGTGGGAACACAAATTAGTACAGGCACTGTGGAACACAATATGGAGATTCCTCAAAAAACAAAAAAAAACCTAAAACTAGAGCTACAATGTGATCCACAGGATCATATCCATGTGTACATATCCATAGGGAAAAAATTCAGTATCTTGAAGGAAACAAAATCAGTATATCTGCATTCCCATACTCACAGTACCATTATTCACAGTAGCCAAAATGTTGAAACAACATAAGTGTCTCTCAGTGGATGAATGGATAAAGAAAACATAATGTATATATACTTTGGAATATTATTCAGCAGCAAAAAAGAAAGAAATCCTGCCATTTATGACAACATGGATGAAACTGGAAGGCATTATTATAAATGAAATAAGACATACAATAAGACAAATATTATATAGTACCATTGGATGTGGAATATAACAAAAAGAAGAAGAGGAGGAGGAGGAGGAAGAAGAGGAAATAAAACTCACAGAATCAAAGAGTAGGATGATGAGTGTCAAAGCCTGTAGGTGGGGATGGAAGAAATGGAGAGATGTTGATGAAACAGTACAAAGTTTCAATTATAAGATGAATAAATTCTGAGGATCCTATATACAGCATGGTGACTAGAGTTCATAATATTATATTATATACTTGAATTATGTTCAGAGAGCAGATCTTAAAGCACTTTGACCAAAAAAAAAGGGGGGGGACAAAGGGGGGGGGGGACAATGTGAGGTGATAGATAATGTTAATTGACTTGATTGAGGTAATCATTTCACAATGTACACATATATCACATATCATAACATTGTACACTTTAAATATATACACTTTTATCTGTCAACTATACCTCAATAAAGCTGGGGGTTGGGAAGAAAACAACCAAATTCTTGGTATGCCATTGCTCATTCACACACAGATGTAATGTCACTTACACTAAGAAATAATAATCCATGTTTTATCAGTAGACTCTATTTTATTTTTTTAATGTTTATTTTTGAAAGAGAGAGAGAGAGAGAAGCACAAGCATGAGAGGGGCAAAGAGAGAGGGAGACACAGAATGTGAAGCAGGTTCCAGGCTCCAAGCTGTCAGCAAAGAGCCCCATGTAGGACTCAAACCAAAGGACTTCGAAAGCATGACCTGAAGTTGGACTTTTAACCAACTGAGCCACCCAGGTGCCCCAGTAGACTCTATTTTTAGAGCAGTCTTGGGTTTTTGGAAAAATTGAAAACAAAAAGTTCCCAAATCTTTGTATTTTTGTTTAAAAAAATAAACATCAGATTTTCCCAGAGAATTGATTTATATGTTTACATAAAATGTGTGCACAAAGATGCATAACAGCATGATTGATTATAGCTAAAAAGTAGAAACTACCCAAATGTCCATCAACCAATGAATGGAAAAGCAAAATGTGGTGTATCTATGGCATATTATTCAGCCATAAAAAGGAATAAGTTCTGATATGTGCGACAATACTGAATGAGTGTTAAAAACATTATGCTAAGTGAAAGAAGCCAGACACGGAATACCACAAATTTTATTATTCCATTTATATGAACTGTCCAGATAAGGCAAATCCATGGAGACAGAAATGAGATTAGATGGGAAGAGAAGGGAAGGGACAGTGCTAGCTATTGGGTGTTTCTGGAGTGATGAAATAATCAGATAGGTGATGACTGAACAACCCGTGAACACATTGAAAACCACAGATATGCATACTTTAAAAATAAGTCAGATTCTCTATTTATTAAAGCCAAGTCTGATCAATGAGGTCACTTCCTCACTGGAGTTGGAGGAAAAAAACAAAGTCCTTGGCCAGAGGTCCCTAAGGAGCAACTCTGCCTCCAGCAGTACAGTGGTTGATACAGTCCAGGTCTCTCCCGGGCACCCCTGGCTTTGATTTCATAAATTTATACTAGAGCTTACTGTTAAGACCACAGAAATTAATTTGTTGAAATCCAAATAATCTCTCTGAATGAATGTCATTGACAGGAGGAGCTGCCTTTTTCCCACTCTTGGTATCTGTCTCCGTGTGAGGAGAAAGCAAACTCCAGGCCTCCCTCTGCATTTGTACCAGGGGCTTGGAGCAGGAGGAAGGTGGTAGCTGTGCTATGTTCTTCATGGTGCCTCATGCTCTTGCTGAAACTCAGCTTTCCTGTGAGGTTTTGCCATTCTTTTACATATGTACTTTTAGCTGGATTTTAAAACTTAACTTCCCTCTTTAGGTGAACTCATTTCTTTTCTATATCTCATGCAGAAGTGACACTGTTTGCTGGATCCCAGAGGGGTAATAAATGGTAGTGATTAATTAGGAGCAGGAAGGAACTACCAAATTTAGTTTTTAAAAAATCTGAAGATTAATCTTGGTTAGAGTAGAGCACAAGAGATAGGCATTACATTAATAGAGTACTTCTAAAATCATGCCACAAAAAAGATGTTCATAGTTTGTCACAAAAGAAAAAACAAGACACAAACAATATGTACAGTGTGATCTCATTTCTGTACAAAGAGATATCTATTTGTTTATATCTAATTAGTACCATAGTGAAAAATCTTCTTTTTAACATATCTTTTTTCTACTCTTTTCTAAATTGTACACCTATGTCTTACATAATTCTTAAATTTCAAAAGCAAAATGGCACCAACGGAATTTCTCAGACATTTATAATGTTACAAATAAATGACTCTAATCTGATCATCGTAGACAATCATTTATTAACCTCAAAGTGGATATATAATCCTTCCTATATACTTGAAGGTAGTTGACAGGCACTAGGGGAAGGATAGGCTAAAAGTCACACAAGAGTGGGCACTGCCCTCCAAGTACTCATGTTTTGAGGAACTGATGCTATACTTTAGAGACAGGGCTAATGTTAGGTCAGACTCTGCTGTGCATCATTTGATTAAGTCATTCTATTAAGCACAATTTATTGAATGGCCACTTCTGAGGACATTGTCCTTGTTTTCAAGAAACCCAAAATAACATTTGTTTTTTCTCTATTTTTCATGCTAAAGCAAGACTTTACTTGCTTTTATGGGGCTTAATGTCCCAGTCTCATCTTGCTTATTTATTTATATAATGTTATTAGATCCTGATAAGCTGCCAGACCTGGACATGCTTTTAAAAGTAAGTGATCCTGGTAGAGGATGAAGACCCAAAGGAAAAGAAACCCCATAAGATGCATATCCTAAATATCCCACTTCTTCTGTAAGCCCTCAAAGACAGGACTAGCCTCATATTTGTTCAGGAATAAACCTGCTTGTGTTCTCCCTGTCTAGCTTTCTCCATTGTCGATAAGATACTTTGATCACCTCAATACTGCATATACCCTAGTGTCCCCTAAGGAAACTCAGGCTACTAAAAATGTGTTGTCTGGACCAATTTTGTCTAAATTTAATTTTTAACACTACCCTGGGAAATATTTGATATTAGAGGAAATTCATAGTGTCTCTTCTATAAAGCAAAAAGCTATTTTTTGGACAAGTAATACTCCAACCCCAATTAACTAATTTACTCAAGCTGAATTGTATAGGAGTTTTTTCAAAGCGACGTTCATTCAGGGCTGAAACAGCAAAAGGGTAATTATAGAGAGCTATGTAAACCTCTACATGATAATAGTGTGGAAGTGCACTGAGACATGCATAGGGGATGCAGAATAAATGAGCAATTTGAGCAATGTTCTTTCTATGTGTCCCTTTAGAATATAATCCACATCTGCCAAGAAGCAGCTTTAGTGTGGGCATTTAGTATTTAGGCGTGTTATCCACTTGCAGGAGAAAGCAGTGGAATCTGCTGAAAATGCTAAGGGTCAATTACCCATTTCTCTCCATCCTACTCTCTCATAACATAAAAATGTAATCCCAAAATGACATTTCCCCACACAGATTTATTTCATAGACATTCAGTAACTTAAACATACATACACAATCTCCAATGTAAATCGTTTCCTCACTGTGGTATTTCATTCCTTATTCCTCTAGAAAATAGTATAGATGTCTTCTTCTTGAAAATAAAATATACTTCAAATTTTAAAATTTAAGTCTTCAAGAATACACAAGCTCTTTGACATAAAAATATAATTCAAGGAAATTCAAGAACTTTCCAGGCAGTATTGTTCTTAGACTAACATTTCATGCAAACTTTTCAAATATTTTAGACACTAAAAAGCAGCTCTAGAATTGATGTGAATTTGAATATCAACTAATTACATATGCATTTGCCTATATATTCTTAAAAATAACAAAAGTTATGTTTTGATCACACCACATATGAAAGTGTTGGTGCAAGACCACTAAACTTTGAATGCAAAACATTCAAGACTGGTCAAGAACCAGCGTTACATCCTTGAGCTAACCACTCACCCTCATCCTATAAAAGGAGTTGGGATCACTTGGCTAAGAGGTGGAAATGACAAAAGATTTTGTGAGAATTTTCATCTAACATCTACCCATGGAAGGGATCAGGGTACTTATTTCCTTGAAGCCCAGTGCAGAATGGCTTCTGGAACTAAGTATGTCTCCTAGAGTTTGGTAGCCATGGTGTATTGGTATCCTATTCATGACTGAGAAAGCTAAACAGTGAGATGCTGATTGGTTTGACCTGCAGCAGTGCAGTCTCTAGAAACATTTGAGAATAAGTGAACTCCCACTTACAATAGGTCAAAATTGCAGATTTCCTAGGGCCATGTGAGAGAATGAGAGAACATAGTTATAATTTCTTTATGATTGCATCTGACAATTTCTGCTATTTCAACATGCTAATTGATAGGTATACATATATCCCTGTCCAATCTCTGGGTCTTTTCTGAGACACTCTTCCCTTTGGGATCTATCATAAATAAGTAAGCCTTCAATTTTCCTCTAATCCCTGGTTGACTGGCTCTCTGAGGCTAAATTTAATATGAGATTGGATTGGATGACATTACCTTCACTCCCTCTCTCCACTGGTTCTTGCTATCCTTAACCATCCCACCAGAAGAATGAACATTCCCCAACAGTTCCAAAATCATCTTTTTCTCCATGTATTTCTGCAGCTCAAACCTAATTCAATCCTTTCTCATCTCTTTACACTGCAGTGGTCAGCTGCCTCCTGCTCTAGCATTTGCTGAGACATAAGCTATGGCACTATGCATTTGCTCTTGTTAGTGAATCTGTCTCAGAGTTTTTGACCAAGAACTTTATGCTAGGTACTTTCCAAGCCTGTTGCTTCAGAGATGAAAGGTGTTTCCTCAGCCATTTGAGTTCTCCAGACTTTGAGACATATTTTTCAGTGAAGCACTTTTCCTTTTCTAATATTTTTTCCTGCTGTAGCAAGAATAGACTCTCCTATGGTGTTCATTTTCTATGGATGTGCCTTTGACATTTTCTCAGTTTTAGGTAGGTTTTGTTTTTCATTTCTACTTGACTCATTAGGCAATCCTATTCCTTTTCTACCAAATATGAATTAACCCTTTGCTGGATGGAAGTATCCACCTCTCTCCCCATTATTTTATGTATTAATTAGTTAATACTTATTTGCCACAAGCTTAAATTCTTCTTTATATTTTAAGAGAAAAGAAGTATTATTTTAGTAGGTTACAGAGTATTCCGTAATATGGAAAAAGAGTTGAACAACCAAGGCTTCAGCTTCTCTGGGATCTTAACAGCAGTTAGTTGTTGTATGCCTATCTAAGATCCCCCCAGCACCCACTGGGTGGGAGAAAATCTATGCACAAAGAATTTCAACACAATTGTATCTGCACTTGAAGGGGGAAGGGAAAATATGCACAGTAACCTCTACTGGTTAAGTAAGTTATTGCAACTGTACATATGAAACATAGTGTGGCCATTTCAAATGACACTTAGGAAACTGTAAAAACATGGAAATTCTTATGGTAAAATACAGTGAACCACAATTTGCAAATGTATCATAACTGTGGACATTCACTATAAAAACATATGCCTAAGGTGCAAAACTATGCAGAATAAAGCTATAATTTGTGTTAAAATGGAGAAAGTACAGGGATGCCTGGGCGGCTCAGTTGGTTGAGTGTCCAACTTTGGCTCGGGTCATGATCCCACGGTTCGTGAGTTCAAGTCCTGCATCCCGCTCACTGCTGTCAGCACAGAGCCCACTTTGGATCCTCTGCCCCTGCTTGTGCATGCTCTCTCTCTCTCTGTCTCAAAAATAAATGAAATATTTTTAAAAATGGGTAAAGTACACATATTCATATGTATTTGATTATACATAAAAATATCTCCTGAAGGATAATAAAATATTAATAAGAGTAGTTATCTTTTGGGGTTGTGATTGGAACTGAGCAGATGGGGCACAGAAATGGGCAAAATGCTTTCACTATATACTTTTTTGCATTTTGAACCATATGGATGCATTACTTATTCAATATAATAAATAAATCCATATATTGTATTGAATAAATATTTATTAAATAAATTTATATACATATTTGAAGACAATATACCAAGATGGTAATATAGTGGCTATTTCTCTGTATTGACAAATGGTTTGTTTTCTGCTTTATACATATATCATTCAAATTTCCTCTAATGAATAAATTTTCTTTTTACGATTAAAAAAGGAGAGAAAATCAAACATTTTTGTCCAGTTTTTTTAAACCAATTCCTTGCCAGACAGCCTAAATTCAATAAAATTTCAAGAAGGAAGAAGGAAATTATCACTTGAGGAATTACAAAAAAAGTGTCAATAATATTACAACGATCTCACCTGTTCTTCCCATGGTAGAACCAGCCAGAGCATTAGAAAGGAATCTAAACAGAATACTGCTTCCATGAGGCACTTTCATATAAGATTAAGATGATGCTACTCAGATTTTAGTCTCTGTACTAGTCACTTGGGAACTTGGTTAAAATGCAGATTCCAATTCAAAAGATCTGGGTAGGGCTTGGGAGTCTACATTTCAAACAAGCTCCCAGGTGTTTTGGAGGCTGATGAACTGAAGACCACACTTTGAGTAGCAAAGATTTACTGCAACATAAGCCAGGCTGCTACTAGCACAACTCAGAGTCACCACCTGCAGGGTAGGCTCTGAACCATGGAGTAGCCAACAGATAATTTTTCTTGTAGAAATGATTAGCAATATTGTATTATTTATTGTACTTAGAAATTATTTTTTTAATTTTTAAAATAAATTAAAAATAAATAGATAAATAAAATAAGTAAATTTTTAAAATATAATTTATTGTCAAATAGGCTTCCATACAACACCCACTGCACATTCCAACAAGTGCCCTCCTCAATGCCCGTCACCCACTTTCCCCTCTCCCCCACACCCCATCAACCCTCAGTTTGTTCTCAGTATTTAAGAGTCTCTTATGGTTTGCCTCCCTCCCTCACTGTAACTTTTTTCCCTTCCCCTCCCCCATGGTCTTCTGTTAAGTTTCTAAAGATCCACATGTGAGTGAAAACATATGGTATCTGAATTTCTCTGACTGACTTTAAAATAAGTAAATTTTTTTTAAGAATATTGTGTTTAGAAATAAAAAAAATATAGAAAAAAAACAGATGGGGAAGATGGCAGCGTGGGAGGATGCTGAGCTCACCGCATCCTGCGAATCACTTAGATTCCACCCACACCTGCCTAAATAACCCAGAAAATCACCAGAAGACTAGCAGAACAGATTCTCTGGAGCCAAGCATAGACAAAAGTTCCACAAAAGAGGGTAGGAAGGCCTGAGAGGTGGTGCGTGTGATAGGGACAGGCGGGTGGGAGCCAGGGTGGAGGGGCAGCCCACTGGCCAAGCAGAGCCACGAGTCTGGCTTGCAAAAACGGAGGGGCCGGATGGAGCATGTTCTGACAGCAAGTGGGACTTAACATCTGGAAGGTTATAAATTAACAGATTTGCTCGGAGAATAGGAGGGCTGGAGGACAACGGGAGGGAGAGTTGTTGAGCCCCAGACAATAGAGTGCAGCTTGGCAGGGAACAAAGGTGCTCGCCAGTGCCATCTCCCTCGCCCATCCCCCAGCCAAAATCCCAAAGGGAACCAGTTCTTGCCAGGGAACTTGCTTGCACCGCACAAACACCCAACGCTGTGCTCTGCGGAGCCACCCCTCAGGCGGGTCTGACTCCCTCCAGGTGCTGCAGGGCCCATCCTGAAGTGAATCTCCAAAGGAAAAGCAAGCTGAGCCTGCCACCCCACCACCCCTGTGAACCTTGCAGATCCACCCCATCTAATACGCCAGATCCCCAGCACCACAAGCCTAGCAGTGTGCAAGTAGCCCAGACGGGCCACGCCACCCCGCAGTGAATACCAACCCTAGGAGAGAGGAAGAGAAGGAACACACCAATCTGACTGTGGCCCCAATGGTGGGCTGGGGGCAGACATCAGGGCTGACTGCGGCCCCGCCCACCAACACAAGTTATTCAAGACAGCACAGGGGAAGTGCCCTGCAGTTCCGCACCACTCCAAGGACTATCCAAAATGACCAAACAGAAGAATTCCCCTCAAAAAAACCTCCAGGAAATAACGACAGCTAACAAACTGATCAAAACCGATTTAAACAATATAACAGAAAGTGAATGAAGAATAATAGTCATAAAATTAATTGCTGGGCTTGAAAACAGTATAAAGGACAGCAGAGAATCTATTGCTACAGAGATCAAGGGACTCACGAACAGCCAGGAGGGCTAAAAAATGCTATTAATGAGCTGCAAAATAAAAAGGAGACTACCACAGCTCAGATTGAAGAGGCAGAGGAGAGAATAGGTGAACTAGAAGATAAAATTATGGAAAAAAAAGAAACTGAGAAAAAGATAAAAAAATCCAGGAGTATGAGGAGAAAATTAGAGAACTAAATGATGCACTAAAGAGAAATAATCTATACATAATTGGTATTCCAGAGGAGGAAGAGAGAGGGAAAGGTGCTGAAGGTGTACTTGAAGAAATAATAGCTGAGAAGTTCCCTGATCTGGGGAAGGAAAAACGCATTGAAATCCAAGAGACACAGAGAACTCCCTTCAGATGTAACTTGAATCAATCTACTGCATGACATATCATAGTGAAACTGGCAAAATACAAGGATAAAGAGAATATTCTGAAAGCAGCAATGGATAAACGTGCTCTAACATATAAAGGGAGACCAATAAGACTAGTGACAGATCTCTCTACTGAAACTTGGCAGGCCAAAAAGGAATGGCAGGAAATCTTCAATGTAATGAACAGAAAAAATATGTAGCCGAGAATCCTCTATCCAGCAACTCTGTCATTTAGAATAGAAGGAGAGATAAAGGTCTTCCCAAACAAAAACTGAAGGAATTCATCACACTAAACCAGCCCTACAAGAGATCCTAAGGGTATCCTGTGAGGAGTACTACCAGAGACATCACTACAAGCATGAAACCTACAGATATCACAATGACTCTAAACCCATATCTTTCTATGATAACACTGAATGTAAATGGACTAAATGCGCCAACCAAAAGACATAGGGTATTAGAATGGATAAAAAAAAAACAAGACCCATCTATTTGCTGTCTACAAGAGACTCATTTTAGACCTGAGGACACTTTCAGATTGAAAGTGAGGGGATGGAGAACTATTTGTCATGCTACTGGAAGTCAAAAGAAAGCTGGAATAGCCATACTTATATTAGACAAACTAGACTTTAAATTAAAGGCTGTAACAAGAGATGAAGAAGGGCATTATATAATTATTACAGGGTCTATCCATCAAGAAGAACTAACAATTATAAATGTCTATGCGCCTAATACAGGAGCCCCCAAATACATAAAACAATTACTCACAAACATAAGCAACCTTATTGACAAGAATGTGGTAACTTCAGGGGACTTTAATACCCCACTTACAACAATGGATAGACCATCTAGAAACATGGTCAATAAAGAAACAAGGGCCCTGAATGATACATTGGATCAGATGGACTTGACAGATATATTTAGAACTCTACAACAGACTATACTTTCTTCTTGAGTGCACATGGAACATTCTCCAAGATAGATCACATTCTGGGTCACAAAACAGCCCTTCATAAGTATACAAGAATTGAGATCATACCATGCATACTTTCGGACCACAATGTGATGAAGCTTGAAATCAACCACAGGAAAAGTCTGGAAACCCTCCAAAAATATGGAGGCTAAAGAACACCCTACTAACGAATGAGTGGGTCAACCAGGCAATTAGAGAAGAAATTAAAAAATATATGGAAACAAACGAAAATGAAAATACAACAATCCAAACACTTTGGGATGCAGCGAAGGCAGTCCTGAGAGGAAAATACATTGCAATCCAGGCCTATCTCAAGAAACAAGAAAAATCCCAAATATAAAATCTAACAGCACACCTAAAGGAAATAGAAGCAAAGCAGCAAAGACACCCCAAACCCAGCAGAAGAAAAGAAATAATAAAGATCAGAGCAGAAATAAACAATATAGAATCTAAAAAATACTGTAGAGCAGATCAATGAAACCAAGAGTTGGTTTTTTGAAAAAATAAACAAAATTGACAAACCTCTAGCCAGGCTTCTCAAAAAGAAAAGGGAGATGACCCAAATAGATAAAATCATGAATGAAAATGGAATTATGACAACCAATCCCTCAGAGATACAAACAATTATCAGGGAATACTTTGAAAAATTATCTGCCAACAAACTGGACAACCTGGAAGAAAAGGACAAATTATATGCCAACAAACTGGACAACCTGGAAGAAATGGACAAACCCACACACTTCCAAAACTCAAACAGGAGGAAATAGAAAGCTTGAACAGACCCATAACCAGCGAAGAAATGAAATCAGTTATCAAAAATCTCCCAACAAATAAGAGTCCAGGACCACATGGACTCTTCCCTGGGGAATTCTACTGGACATTTAAGGCAGAGATAATACCTATCCTTCTCAAGCTATTCCAAAAAATAGAAAGGGAAGGATTTTCCAGACTCGTTCTATGAAGCCAGCATTACTTTGATTCCCAAACCAGACAGAGACCCAGTAAAAAAAGAGAACTACAGGCCAATATCCCTGATGAATATGGATGCAAAAATTCTCAATAAGATACTAGCAAATCGAATTCAACAGCTTATAAAAAGAATTATTCACCATGATCAAGTGGGATTCATTCCTGGAATGCAGGGCTGATTCAACATTCACAAATCAATCAACATGATACATCACATTAATAACAGAAAAGATAAGAGCCATATGATCCTGTCAATCGATGCAGAAAAAGCATTTGACAAAATTCAGCATTCTTTCTTAATAAAAACCCTCGAGAAAGTCGGGATAGAATGAACATACTTCAACATCATAAAAGCCATTTATGAAAAGCCCACAGCTAATATCCTCAATGGGGAAAAACTGAGAGCTATCCCGCTGAGATCAGGAACATGACAGGGATGGCCACTCTCACCGCTGTTGTTTAACATAGTGTTGGAAGTGCTAGCATCAGCAATCAGACAACAAAAGGAAATCAAAGGCATCAAAATTGGCAAAGATGAAGTCAAGCTTTCGCTTTTTGCAGATGTCAAGATATTATACATGGAAAATCTGATAGACTCCACCAAAAGTCTGCTAGAATTGATACATGAATTCAGCAAAGTTGCAGCATACAAAATTAATGTACAGAAATCAGTTGCATTCTTATACACTAACAATGAAGCAACAGAAAGACAAATAAAGAAACGGATCCCATTCACAATTGCACCAGGAAGCATAAAATACCTAAGAATAAATCTAACCAAAGATGTAAAAGATCTGTATGCTGAAAACTATAGAAAGCTTATGAAGGAAATTGAAGAAGATATAAAGAAATGGAAAAACATTCCGTGCTCATGGGTTGGAAGAATAAATATGGTCAATACTATCCAAAGCAGTTTACACATTCAATGCAATCCCAATCAAAATTGCACCAGCATTCTTCTCGAAGCTAGAACAAGCAATCCTAAAATTCATATGGAACCACAAAAGGCGCCAAATAGCCAAAGTAATTTTGAAGAAGACCAAAGCAGGAGGCATCACAATCCCAGAATTTAGCCTCTACTACAAACCTGTAATCATCAAGACAGCATGTTATTGGCACAAAAACAGACACATAGACCAATGGAATAGAATAGAAACCCCAGAACTAGACCCACAAAAGTATGGCCAACTAATCTTCAACAAAGCAGGACAGAACATCCAATGGAAAAAAGACAGTCTCTTTAGCAAATGGTGCTGGGAGAACTGGACAGCAACATTCAGAAGAAATAAACTAGACCACTTTCTTACACCATTCACAAAAATAAACTCAAAATGGGTAAAGGACCTGAATGTGAGACAGGAAACCATCAAAACCCTAGAGGAGAAAGAAGGAAAAAACCTCTCTGACCTCAGCTGCAGCAATTTCTTACTTGACACATCGCCAAAGCCAAGGGAATTAAAAGCAAAAATGAACTATTGGGATCTCATGAAAATAAAAAGCTTCTGCACAGCAAAGGAAACAACCAACAAAACTAAAAGGCAACCGACAGAATGGGAAAAGATATTTGTGCGTGACATATCGGACAAAGGGCTAATATCCAAAATCTATAAAGAGCTTACCAAACTCCACACCCAAAAAACAAATAACCCAGTGAAGAAATGGGCAGAAAACACGAATAGACACTTCTCTAAAGAAGACATCTGGATGGCCAACAGGCACATGAAAAGATGCTCAACGTCGCTCCTCATCAGGGAAATACAAATCAAAACCACACTCAGATATCACCTCTCGCCAGTCAGAGTGGCCAAAATGAACAAATCAGGAGACTAGATGCTGGAGAGGATGTGGAGAAATGGGAACCCTCTTGCACTGTTGGTGGGAATGCAAACTGGTGCAGCCACTCTGGAAAACAATGTGGAGGTACCTCAGAAAATTAAAAATAGACCTACCCTATGACCCAGCAGTAGCACTGCTAGTAATTTACCCAAGGGATACAGGAGTACTGATGCATAGGGGCACTTGTACCCCAATGTTTATAGCAGCACTCTCAACAATAGCCAAATTGTGGAAAAAGCCTAAATGTCCATCAACTGATGAATGGATAAAGAAATTGTGGTTTATGTACACAATGGAATACTACGTGACAATGAGAAAGAATGAAATATGGCCCTTTGTAGCAACGTGGATGGAACTGGAGAGTGTGATGCTAAGTGAAATAAGCCAGACAGAGAAAGACAGGTACCATATGGTTTCACTCTTATGTGGATCCTGAGAAACTTAACAGAAACCCATGGGGGAGGGGAAGGAAAAAAAAAAAAAAGAGGTTAGAGTGGGAGAGAGCCAAAGCATAAGAGACTGTTAAAAACTGAGAACAAACTGAGGGTTGATGGGGGGTGCAAGGGAGGGGAGGGTAGGTGATGGGCATTGAAGAGGGCATCTTTTGGAATGATCACTCGGCATTGTATGGAAACCAATTTGACAATAAATTTTATATATTAAAAATAAATAAATAAATAAATAAATAAATAAAATTTTTAAAAAAGAAAGAAAACAAAAATAAAGATACCTAACAAAAAGATGTATTTCTTAAAGCCCTTGAAATATTTTTCTTCATACTCCTTAGTATAAGTTGACTGCTTTGGATGAGTGAGTATGCTGCACTTCATTGTCCCAGCCTGTTCTAGTTCTTTAACACAACTTAGGTTGAAGAAGATAACCCTGGCTCTTCTGAAATTAGGTGTCCTTTTCATCCAGAGATTGTGCCAATAGGACATTTGGTTTCTAGTCTTAGCTCAGTCATTTAGGAGTAGTATTACTTTGGGCAAGTCATTTCAGCCTTCAGGTGAATTTCAGATCCCTCATTTGTAAAGTGTGGCTGATCAGCCAGTGGTGATAAGACCCGGGCCACAATATCTGAGGCTGACTCCATTAACCAGGCAAGCTGCAGATGTCTGCCATGTTTGCATTCTGTACTCAGAGCCTTGGGGAGCTATTGAAGACTTAGAGAAAGGGGCATCATATAATGCTACAAAGCAGGACTAATACAAGGGGACAGAAAGAAATCCCACAGTTTGCCTAACAATTAATCAAATGATGTTTAACTCTGTGCAGCTGCCTGATAAAAGACAAATTTCAGCTACTATCACTAGCAGAAGAGAATCATTCCTAAAAGCAAGACCAGAACTCTGCACTTCAAGCAAGTAGTTGAGTTTAGCAAACAAAACCTTCATTAGAGATCGTTAGAATATCCATTATTACAAGGATTTAAATTTTTATAGACATGCTTTAATTTTATTACATAAGAATTCCACATCTGTGAGAAACACTCTGGTCTTTTATATGCAAAGACCTGTGATCAAAGCATAAAATCTGATTCTAATTAACATTTCCCTCTTGAAATTAATAATAACTACTATTATTTATTAAGTAATCTCTTCTGTGCTAGGTGCTTTACATGCATTGTCTCAATTATTCTCAAAGCAACTACAGTGAGATAGATATTACTATCCCCATTTATAAATAAAAAAGTAGGCTCAGGAGGTTAATTAACTTGGCAGAGGTTATACAGGTGGCTGAACTGGATTTTGAACTCTGCTCTGAATGATTTCTTGGCTCTTAACCTCAAACTCACTTAAAACAAAAAGAAAAGACAGACACGAATTTGCCAGTTGTTCATCATTCAGAAGTCACATGATATTCATCCTTTAACCATTACACATGCACATTAAATATATAAACTCAATATGTAACCACCCATGAATGTATCACATACTTGGTAAGAAGAGTCGCAATGTAAGTGACATGCCATGTACTTTTAGGGTATTTGTCTAAAAATGAATAATCTTGAATACAAGCATATATATATACCGTATTTTATATATATATAAAATATATATAAATATATATATATAGTATTATATATAGTATTATATATACATATATACATAATGTTTTATACTTCCTTTTGGATGTATATTATTAAGATTTCAATATACATCCAAACAAATATGTTTGCTTTCATATATATGTAGTAAATATTAGATATCTATAAACTCACTTATCTCCTATGTGTGCTTCATTTCAGGATCGTGTGCCTATGTATAAATCTTTTTCAATTGTTTTTTAAAAATAGGGTCACAGACAGATAAATAAATCTATGAATATATTTCATAGGTACCATAGTGACACCTTGTGGGAAAAGTGAGTTGAATTGCATCTGTATGTTCCTAAGTATTTCAAAACTACTTTCTCTATCTACAAAGTGGAAACAGTCATCAGACACAGTTTGAGTATTGACTACCGAAATATAGTTTGGTCCTATATAAATTTAAGATAGCGGGGTTGGTATCAATTTCCAGTATGTTGAAAAATAATAAATATTTCTGAATCATAAGTAGTCGAAATTGAGAGTTGTGAGAAGTGACCCTGATGACAATACTGCAAGAGCCTTAACTCAGTAGACTTTTAAAATGGTTATTGTTGCTTCTGTTTTTAAAATATAAGTGAAACAATTTCCTCTGGGAATGATTTTGAAATAATTTAATTTGAAAGCAGATAAATAATATTAATTTTCTCCATGATAGAAATTCAGATTTCCCCAGCATAGCTTTTAAAAGACTCAATCAAGATTTATTAATAGAAGATTGTTTACAGAGTACAAAATAAATAAATAATTATTTATTGAGTGTTCACTATGTGCAAAGCATTATGAAAGCTTTTTTTCCTCAGTAAAAGCTACTGGTTTGATCAGCTGGCTAGAGCATATTTGTTCATGAGGCTGAGGGTTGATTGTAGTCACATGAGGATGAGTTTTCTTATTCTGCTTCATGGGAAGTTGACATTATGAAGTTATGACATTATGGAAAGACATTGGCCTTTTAAATTAAAAAAATTAAAAAAATAAATGTTTTTTGTCTACTTCTATCTTTATTTTCCTTTTCTATATCTTAAACCAATTCTCAGGACACACACATTTGTTTAATTATTCCCTATACTTTATTCATTATGTATAAGTGTGTGTGTGTCAATATTCTTTTACTATTATTTTTAATATTACATTTTAAAAGGATGTTACATTTAAAATAAAATACAAAGAAATTACTCTATATTTTTAATTATATTTTATGTATATAATAATTAGAACAGATGTGGTTACTGATTGTAAAAAAAAAGCCACTACTGGATAAATCCACTTTGTTTTCACTTATATTTTTAGTTACTATTTATCATCACTAGAGGGCATCGGAGGACTGAGCTAAGTACAATGCAATGCTGTGAATGAAACAAGCTTCTATTAAAACAAGACTACATCTTCCATTAAAAAGTTAATTGTATTTTGTGGCTTACATATTCAAAAGCTACTTGATGATAGTTCTATAATTAAGTTAGTAAATATGCATAAACTTCCTATTAAAGTGTTAAATTAAAATGCTTTCTTTTCAATACAATGAAATAGCTAATTCTGTAATTAGAATTAAATTTGCAAATGCCATCTGTAGTAATGGAAATTATGCATCAGATTGTATTTTCAACTATACCTCCCTACGTTTTAAAAGTTGGTATGCAGTTAAAAACAAAACTATTAAATATCTGGAAAAGGATGGAAAATTAGCTAGGCAAAACTGGTCTTAATTATTATAAATCTCTAGCATGTAATCATTTTTAGCATTTGTCATCCAACAACAATGTTTAAAGTACCTACTATGTGTCAGGCATTATCAGTGTTCTGGATTCACTGTCAAGGAGTTCCATTTGGTAGAAGAGATAGACAAGAAGACAGATGAGATGGACTATGATAACTAGTGTGCTGCTGGGACATGTGCAGCACAAACTGGAAATCAGAAGGAGGGAGAGCTCCAGCCTCTCCAGGTAGTTTTCTTTTGTTGGTAGGTACATGTCTCTGAATATAAAGATCTAGGCAAAAGGATAAGTGCTGACACACAAACGTGGTTTCCAATCCTTTTCCACATTGTACTAACTCTACGACCCTTGGCAAGTCTTTTAGCCTCTCCAAGCTTTGATTTCCCCTCAATAAACCTGTAATAATAAAAAATACAGGCCACCATAGAGGACTGTTGGGAGGAGCAAAGATAATGCCTTAATGTACTCGATGCAACAGTTGGCACATAGTGTATGTGAACTATCATTATTACTATTACTACTTTCATGTTATGACCAATAGACCTGGAATGGATTCCATGGGCTCAAGTTGGAGGCAACCAAGAATGCACAGAGAGTATTTTCTTTCATTGTGTCAATGAGAGTCCTCTGAGGTAAGAGAGTTGGTGATTACCCCAAGAACTTAGCTCCAATCTCTTCACCATACTAACCAACACATTTTTGTGCTTTTTCTCATTGCTGGGTTTCTCTCTGTGTGTCTCTCTTTTTTTCTTTCTTGCTACCCATGTCATTGTCACAGAATATCAAGGTGAGGTGTGAGGTGAAATAATCATTTTTCTCTGTTGAACATGGCATTCAAGAATGAAACATGTTCATTCTATGTCTGGTTGGAGTATTTAATACATGAGTCTCTAGTGTAATATCATACTCAGTCTGGATTTCCTAAAATACCTATTTATTTAGAGGGTTGGAAAGGATGAGATTCACAAATCATATTGTGTTTTTATTTTCTTAATATTCTTTTTTTTTATTACATTTGCTCAGGACTGGAAAGGCAACCACAAAACCAAAACCAGATGGGAAAAGGTAAGCCAAAAGAAAACAAAATCCTGATTACTAACAACTATTTATATCATATTTTATCAACCTGTGACTCAATAATAATGAGCACATATTTGATGAGTATAATATCTCAGAACAAGCTTCTCTCTCTAATGTCATAGATATTTGTATCATGACAGAGAATGAAATAATCCAGCAAATTAAGGTGGAAAATTTATAGCTATTTTTCTCCCAGGTCTAGTAAATTAGTATCATGTGTCCCTGACTATGTATAGAGTCACAAAACATATTTCTCTTTCAAAATCTTCTAGAAGGAAAGGACCTGCAGGAAGGTCTGACCCTCTTTTGTCTTAAATTGACATAGCATAGCTATATTTGGGAAGCAGCAAAACAGAAACAAAAACAAAAAAAAATTTGGGAGTGATTTTGGCTTTCAGCTGGTGTGAGGATCAGGGTCTGACCTGTTTTAAATGGAACCCAAGTGAAAAGTGATGACAGACATCAAAATTATGATGTCTTTCTTCTGTCTCCATGTTAAATATCATTCTAGTCCCTATCTTCCTGATTAAAGACAAAAGGTTCCCAACACTCTTCTCCTGATCAAATAGATTTATTTTCAGCTAACATATTCCAAGTTGATCAAACAGCTTCTTTAGTCAAAAGAACTGTGCGCAAAGAGATTGTGGGTTGAGCACAAAAGGGAAGGAAAGCTGGGTCAGGAAGAAAGAAGAGGAGAGTGTTATTTGATGATTTCTTCTATTGTTTATTCTTTCCCTGTAAATACAGTTGTAGCTGAAGCTATGTCTCTGTCTTAATGTATAAACTAGCTTTTCACAGGCAGTTTTATTTTAGTCATCTACATCAGGAATTCATTTCTGGCAGGAGCTGAGCACACCACCTCCTGTTAAGACTGGCTGCAGAGAAAGCAGGCCAGAGCTTTCTATGACAATGACAGTGACTGGACAAAAAATCTGGGTGGAAATGTCCCCAATGCAGCATGTTTTCTGTTCCTTCATGGGATACAGGAGAGGGTCATGGAATCAATAACTGTCTGGCAGGGAACAATACAGGCAGTAATTGTTCTGAGCCTACTACTTTGGGAGCCTTGCCTTGCTGTATAAAACCACAAGGGGGCCAAGCTTCAACTGGAAAACTTTGAGGATGGTAATCCTCACACTGGCACCTCTGTGATTTACTCTGTCTCATTATACCTTTAAGTATTTCTTTTACCCACATCACTTTTTAGAAGCTTCTTTGGTTTCTGATATCATCCAATCTTTTCCTACAATCAGCAGAATCCAACTTCAGAAATTTAGGAATCCTTTCTTTAACCAAAGACTGCTTCTTTTTCAGTCTTTCTAGTCAGCTGGCTGAGATCTAAGAGAAAACAAGTAGTAGACATCAATCTATAATCACCCTGCCTTTGCCCCAACAGCCCTCACCGCACCTCAGCACTCACCTAACAACTCTTCTGTATACATCCTTAATTAAAAAGACATGTCTTTCTTGCAATGTAGCTTATCAAACATGATTTCTCTATGCCAGGCAAGACAGTAAGCACTGCAGGGATACAGAGATCACTATCACAGTTCCAGACAATAAATGGCATTCTGTACTGAATGCCCATTGGACAGAGTAGAGGAACTTAATTTGGGAGCCTAAGAATGGGATTCAATAGAGCCAGAAGGCATGAATCTCCTAAAATTGTGTGTGTGTGCCTGTATGTGTGTGTATATGTGCACACGAGTGTATATAAGCATTCTTCCAGGGAGAGGGTCTCTATCTTTAATATTGTGTAGGAGAAAATTACCATGAAATACCAGATATGTCCTCTGATGTCTGGAATGTAAGGAAAAGAACCAAAACAGTGATGAGTAGGAGACTTGGCAGAGTCAAGGAGATGGATTTAAACATTAAGTAGAGCTATTATTTAAATACATAGTATTGCACTAATACTTAATCTGTTTCTTTCCTTATCTTCTCCCTATCATTTTCTCATTGCTGTCAACAGTTAAAAAGAAAATAAGAAAACATTTGACAAAAACAACATTCCATTTTTATGTAAAAATATTGTATAGGCATATAATTAAAAACAGATGTTATATTTATGTTTTGTTATACTTAATGCCTGGCAGCTTTTAAAAATGTTTCATTATGCCATTATGGCTTAAGCTATTTCTGGAAAAGATGTTTCATGTAGCACTCCCCAACAAATGAGCACTTCCTTCTCATTTAGACACCTCAGATACCTGAGGAAAGTGAATGATACATATAGCAGCAGAATTGTAAATAATTAAAAATCATATACTGTCTCTATTGCAGCAGATTTAGGAGAACAAAAATAAATATTTAATTAAACTTTAACTCCTTCAGGAAAAAAAAGGTGAATCAAGACCTACCTCTGTTATGAGGATATTTTTCTAGCTCCATTTCGAGTGGCAAAGTTGGTTGGTTACATGCTTTTTTCTTTTGAGCCAAAATTATGTTTTACTTGGACTGGCCTTGAGGCAAAAGGCTGGACTCTGAGAGTTTCACTGGGTTTGCACGTGGCAACATTCCCAGCGGTGTATGGAGCTCTGGCCTGATCTGCTGACTGTGATTCATGAGTCTTGCTTCCAGAACACTTCCTGAAAGGTGAAGCTAAGTTGACACAAAACTACTTCTCAATCTAGCAATTGATGTGTCATTTTTTTTTTGCCTGGTCTCCTTCCTGACAAAATGTTTGCTTACTACCTGTAGGTGTCAGAGAAGGCATCCTGTAGGACTTGAAGCATGAGTAACCCACTGAGCAGTGCTTTCTCTAAGGTTGAATTCTCATCATCTTACACATCTCCACCTCCACCTCTTAGGGAGCTAAACATTTCCTCGCCATATTTTGTTGAGAACCCTGAGTCCATGACCATCCTCCCCTCACCAACTGCAGCCCAGCCTTCATCCTGTTTGGACAGTAAGTCCTGTTGACCTCATGGATTCCTCCTGTTACTGTAGTTGTAGAACTCCTATAACTCCACCTAAAATGCAAACTTCTGGGATCATCTCTTCTTTCCTCTTATTGCCCTGTGCTTCTTCTCTCCTGAATCTTCTTTCTATTGCCCTTCATTTCCCCCAAGACTCTCTTTTATCTACAGAATCATTTAATTGTAAATAAAACGCCCTAAACTTCGTCAAATGTTGCACAAAATGTTGTCTTCTCCTCCTTCATTCTTTAATAACTCTGACAGTTCCCTCCCAGTCCCACTATTACCTTGAAGATCTCAAGCAGCTTCACTTCCATCCCTTGTTATGTGAACCCTATGGTCTGCCCTTCAAACAGTCTTACAGTGCTCTCACTCTCCAAGCCACCTCACTTCTGCCCTAAGACTACTCTGTAAATTCCCAAACTTGGATTAACCCAAGTATGTGTCTTCTCCACTCTATTTCTGCTAAATATGTCTGGAGAAAATCGCCTATCTTTTTATATTATAACCATTATAAAACTAAGGTCTTTAGGGGCACCTGAGTAGCTTAGTGGGTTAGGCGTCCGACTTCTGCTCAGGTCATGGTCTCACGGTTTGTGAGTTCAAGCCCCGCGTCGGGCTCTGGGCTGACAGCTCAGAGCCTGGAGCCTGCTTCCGATTCTGTGTCTCCCTCTCTCTGCCCCTTCCCTGCTTGCACTCCGTTTCTTTCATTGTCTCAAAAATGAATAAACATTAAAAAAAAACAAGGTCTTTAGCCAGTTTCACCAAACTTCAGACTTAACCACTCTTCTCAAGCTCCCTTCTCCTAGATTAATTTGACCTCCTAATACACTAAGAAAAATAAAAACTATGTGATTCATATGCCTTCAACTATTTGTAGCCACATTGTTATATGTTAGTATAGAACCCTACACTCATCTCTGCCCCTACAAGCTCCAAGAAAGGAGTGTCCTTTAAGGTTAACCCATTTCCCTGTACTCTGATCTTCTCTCCTACCTCCTCAGACACTGTTTGGTTATTTATTTCCCCCCTCTTCCTATAACTATAAACACTCTCTCTCAACTGGTTGTGTTATGGCAACTCATGACTGTATTCTCTTTCCCAGTTCTGTGAGGAAAACATTATAAATTTTATCAGTTTCTATATGGTTCTCCCACTGGTTGCAATCTATTCCATTCCTTCAAAGTAGAGCTTCTTAAAAGAGTAGATATATGTTTATCACCTCCACATCCTAAATTCTCTCTACTCTTTAACCTGTTGCAAACCACATTCTGCCATGGGAACCCCACTGACACCGTCTTCATTGAGATCAATCATCCCCTCTTTGCTAAGTAGAGAGGAGTTGTCAGAGTCATCTTATCCAATCTCTCCATGCTTTAAGACACTGTTATTTATATCCTTTTACTCCCTTGATTTCCATGATGTTACTTACCACTTATCTGCAACTTACTCTCTAGTCAATCTTTTTCAACCTCCTTTAGGAGCTACTCTTTTTCTACTCTCCCCTTAAATGTTGGTGTCCGCAGGTCAGTGCCTTCTAATCTGTTTTACCTAATAAACTACATGGATAATAAAACTATTTATATAACATACTAGAATAAATTACACACTGTGTGGAAATGCCTAAATGGTATTGGTGAAAAAAAAATTGCCTTCTCTTTACATTGCATAATTTATAAGAAAAACAAAATAACTAGAAGAGGTATTAAACTAGAGCTGAATTTGTTTAAAATTCAAAAATATTTAATTTTTAAAATGTTGAAATGGCTAGTCACAATTACCTGTCAAGACTTTATAGTGATGATTTCTTCATATTCCTGATAGTCACAATCAACAAAAAACTTTGTTGTCACATATAGATGATAAAAATATTTCCTTAATTTTGACATTCAAATGTTTACAACAGTTGACATTATATTTCCAGAATCTAATAGCTCTTTCTTTTCTTTCATTGATAAATGTAATGTTGACATTTCTTGTGAAAATATAAATTTCTAATTTCATTGAACATTTTCATATCAAGGATTTCAAAATGGTGATTCCCATCTGAAGTACTTGCAGTATTATAGGTAGTCTGGATACCACATTGACCACAAACTGACAGATCTGTTGATTGTATGTGAAATCAGAGATGTAAGACCACTATCTGAAGTGCACCTACTCTTCCTGCCCTTCCTACCACCCTCCCACCTTCCATCTCACTCAACTGGCCACACCCAATGCTTCTTGGATACCTGGACAATCAGTTCACCAAGCAACACCACAGGTGGCCACTTCTGTTCTGAAAAAAAAAAAAAAAGTCCAGAGTGAAGTAGGTGTTGAGATGGTAGATTATATCCTTGACGATATTCTGAGTTTTGCAGCAATGAAAATGACAGAAGACCTTCATCATGTTAGCCTACTTCAAGGAATGCAATATAAACTATTAGAAATACTATAGCCAAACATTCCACTGAATGGCTACAACATCTGGAAGCAAATAGCCCAGTGACTCTTGACACTGCTACTCCCAATCAGCTTCTCTAAATTTGAGGGTATTATTGTCTTATGGAAATCAGTACCGTCTTACATCAGGCAGGAAACCCTTCCATTTGATTCTGTCTTTAGCCCTCTTTCCACCATATATATACATTCAGAAAAAGGACATTTGCTTCAATAACCACAAAAATGTCTGATATTTTGACAATTCCCTGATGTATATGTCTGTTTTCTGAACTATGGGCCTATATCTGGATATTTCCATTTGGATGTTCCATAGACCTAGGATGCCCACAATTGAACTTACTACCTTCCCCCTGAAATCTACCTTTTTACTGAATTACCCCTTACGGTAAATGGAACCATCACTACCTCGGTTACAGAAACTCAAGAGTTTCTTTTGGCCTTTCTCTGTCCTTTATCATCTACATCTATTCAGTAATCAGGTCTTATAAGTTTCCTCTCAAATTTGTACTCCTTGATCTTCAGGGTCTTAAAATGTCTTTATTGGATTATGGAAATAGCCTCCAAACTGACCCTGTTGTCTCTAGATTACCCCTTCAAACAGCTACCAAAATATTTCTAAAATGTAAATCTGACAATGTAAGTCCCCAGTTTGAAATCTTTAATGATCCCTCATTGCCTATGCTATAAAGGCCAAGTTCCTTAGCATGAAATATAAAACCCATTAGAGTTGGCCCCTAAATCATCTCTCTTCCTAATTTTTACCACTCTTTCCTCATATCCTACAATAAACTGTTTGTGGTTTTTTAACAAGTCCTGCTAACTTAACTCCATGCCCTGGCCCATGGTGATAACTCTTGCAGGAACACCATTCTTCGTTTTTGCATTTCCTTATTGAAGTTATTCCCAGCTGTCTTTCCAGGTGCAAATCAGCTTCCCCCTCCTCTAGGAAATATTCTCTGATCATTTTAATCTCAGTTGCCTCTGCCAGAAGCATCCTTTATACTCTGTCCTGTCATAGAACTTATTATATCATCTGCTTCCTTGAATGTTCTAAGGAAAATTATAAAAATATACACTCCTGGTACATAATTTTTATCACCAAGACCCTACAGCATAGTGTTCGGCCCAGACATCTGGGCATTATAGAGAATAATAGGAAAATCTTAAACACGAACATGAAGACAGCTTTATTTAAGAACTATATGCTCAGGGCAAGCATACAGCAAAACTGGAGCTGTCTTTTCTGCATAACCAGGATGTGAATCAGCTGCATGTCCTGGTGTTCTTCACCTAGATTATACATTCACTGCCCCCACCTTGTGCCAGCCCCTAAATTAGACCACTGTCCACACCCCAAGTCAGTCTCCCTACAACTCTCAGTTATGCTCCTATACAAAAGTCACTTTCCTGTGGGTAGGTTGTTGCCATAAATAGTGCAAGGAGTTTATGCTTCCTAGGAGCTTCTGGGTCAGTTGAGACCATGCAATCATCATAATCTTGATACCTGTCTTATGAAGGGATTCTAACTATGGTCATTCTCTGCCATAGTTGGCCAGAGAATCACCAGAAAGCACTTCCACCACACAGCACTGACCAATCTCACTTTACCATTTAAGCTCAGAACATAACATAACTTGATATATGCATTCAATATCCATTTAACTTCTGTGTCTTTTTTGCTTCAATACCTTTCATTTGCTAACCAGAGTAGTAGTCAGTAAATGCTGAAGAAATGAGTGAGCCTTTTGGCTAGTCAAGGTTGTGGGTAGGCTTTGTATTTTGAGCTAGAAAAAAATAGGAATAAAAAGTAGATTTGGATGCATAAATGGCATCAGTTCACAGCACTGAGGACCTTCAGTGCCTCTATGATTCCCACACTAGCAAAAGAGCCTAACCATAAGCCTAGAGATGTAACACCAAGGAAGGCTGACATTTCCCAGGTAACCATTGCAAAATCTCCCTGAATAATAAGCACTTAACCTACTGTGAACTTTAATCATGAGTTAAAGAAAAACCTACATTTAGAGTTATCCAATAATGGAAGGGCCCATTTCCTGCTGTGTGTTGATATGGAAGGTGGACAATTGATTGCTCAGAAGGATGGAAAAGGGAACTCTCATACTGAGGACAAGATTAAACTCAAAAATTGTATGACCCTGTAATCATATCATCTGGTAACAATAGGCTATATTTCTGGCTAATCTTATAACCCCTGCATACTCACAGGACTCTAAACAGGAAGCAAAAAGTAAATTTTCCCGACATTTGGTTTGATTTAATGCTGACATCACATGACTTCAACATTCAGGGCAAAGAAGAGGGAATGGAGTGCAAGGAGGCTTTATAACAATTTCACTAAATGGTTCAAAAGACTTTCTTGAGCATTAATCAATTGTTTCAAGACAATAATTTGATGATTTAAGAGTAAGTAAAACAGAAGCATATGGATTAAATTTTCCTTGAAGTACCTTTGAGTTCCAAAGTAGGAAAAAAGACATTTGGCAAAATCCAATCTGCCTTTGCCAAACCAAAAGTGTTTGAAAAATAATTTGAGAGGTTTTGCCGAACCCCAAATGCCACTGTGTCCTTCCATCCCAATAAGTTTTTCAAAAGTGCAAAACTAATACATCTACTCAGCATTTCAAATTTGGTGGGAAACCAAACTGCTTCATTTAGAGCCTCAAAAAAGCTCCTTAACATTTTTAGAAAAAAAATTAATGTGATTGTCTTTTACTTCCCATTTCTATTCTGACTTCTAAAATCTCCATCTCAGAATTAAAAAAAAAATTGTTCACTAGGCATGCTGTAAACTTATTTTGAGTCTTTAGAAGAAGAAATTTTGAGCAGAAAAATTAAATAAACTCTGCAAAAATGCAGTAATGTCTTCTTATTGGAATATTGTATGCATGTGTGTTTCCTTCTTTATGTTTTCATAGTGCTGACAACCTAAACAATTGGTTTTTATTTAAATCATCTCTGAACTAAAATTAAATTTGTGGGGCACATGGGTGGCTCAGTTGGCTAACATCCAACTTTTGGTTTCAGCTCAGGTCATAATCTCACAGTTGTGACTTTGAGCCCCACATCGGGCTCCGTGCTGACAGCATGGAGCCTGCTTGGGATTCCCTCCTTCTCCCTCTCTCTCTACCCCTCCCCTGCTCATACACATGTGCTCTCTCTCTCACTCTCTCTCTTTCTTTCAAAATATATAAATAACTATTTAAAAATTGAATTTGCAATTAGAGCTGTCAATAGGCAATCCTCCGGGGCCTGAATCAGGTCACAATTGAACCAGTAAACAAAACCTTTGTGAAATCAACAGCATGGTTTGCAATGTGGGTGGCACAGGCAAGTCTTGTCCTCCTGCAAAAATAATTCCTTATTTTCAGCAGTAACCTCAGCTATGTTGAATTTCCTCCATTCAAGGGGTGTTTTTTTTTCTGGAAGATTGCCAGTAAATGTCTAATATACTTTGCATTTGCAAAATGGCATTCCACCACCTAACAACTAGGAATCAATGCAGCACATCTGAGAGGCACACAGGGCTTTCAGTTCCCAGGGAAACTATTCACAAACTTTTTATTCTGGGACTAATGCATTTAATTTTCTTTTTTTTTGGTTTCTTGCATTTTATTTTTAATTGTAAATAAAGTTCTTGAAATTTTTATGGGTACTTAGTATTATATTTCTCAAATATTTATCATTTATTGAAATTTAAATGAAAAACCTTAAAAATGTTTTGATTATTCAGAAATATATGGTTTGAATCATTTTTTGTTGAAATAATTTATTTCCACGGAATATACGAATGTTTAGAACACATTTTACTCAAAAAAAGATTTCTCTATATTCTCTAAACTCAGCTATTTAATGAATGTTCTTCACCTTGGACTTATCCTTTGAGGCTCTGCAGTAATGACTTGCTTGTTAGGGGTTAGCTTGCTATAATAAGAGGTCTTGAGTTAAGAATAGATCCATGCATGTAGTACTATCTTGTGTTGCAAGAACTAGTCTTGCTGAAATGTGAACCCAAGGGCATATGTTTCTGTTCCACAGATGCTGTTATATAGTAGAAAAGAGGGATCAGCAACAAGGCCCTGGGATGCTGTCTTACTGGGATCATTTGATACAGAGTTCCAGTCTAAGACAGCGAAGCCAAAAGACCATGAATTCACCTTCTCCACTGACATACCAAATCTATACCTATTTAGAGAGTACAGATTCTGTAGAAGAACTGAGGCCTGACTGAACAGCTTCTGCACAACAAAAGATAGAGACCACATAAAGAACAAGAGAAACAGACATGGTAAGGAAGGGAAACCCTACCCCTACACTAGGAAACACAGTGGGGAGGGATAATACTGAGGGACCAGGGAACAAATTTGTCTTCCCTGGGGCACAGACGAAAAAAGCTGTGGTTTAAAAGAGGAACTGGAATATAGAAGAAACAGCTCTAGAACAGAGCCAAACAACAGGGTAGCTGCTAGAAATCCCTGGTTAAGAGGAGCTGGAGAACACCACAGTTTAAACTTCCACTCCACCTTGATGTGCAGGCCAAAGCAAGGTACAGGCATCCTAGTGGGCCCTGGGCCCTTAGCCCAAACCAGTCAAAGCCTTCCCACCAAAGCAACCTCAGTGTGACACACACTGGAGTATCCCTGGTCAGTTCTTACTACAGTTAGGCATCTTGCCAAGGTGACACAGGTGCAAATCATTCCAGAACTCTCCAGGCTCACACCATTTTGACTCTAGCTACCCCACCATGATGCCCCATGGTGCCCCACTGCACCATGAAGTGCCCCAGAAACCCCAGGCCCTTATCCCACCTCCAGCCACCTTGCTAGGGCATCCCCTATAGAGAAAGCCTGGGGACTCCAGCTTGTGTCACTCTGGATTCCAGCTGCCTTGGGCTCCAACTGCCCTACTAGGTCACCCTCTGCAGGAAACACCTTGGGACCTCTGCAGCTTTCACCCACTTCCACTTCAGCTGTCCTTCTGAGGCACAAGACCTCTTCATGGAGAGCCCTGGGACTTCCCTGACCCATACCTACTTCACCTCCAGCCATCCCACCAGGACAATGAGTATGTACCTATCAATAATTAGGGACCATTTGGTTGCAAGGAAGAGGAAACCATTCAAATTAGCTCAAATATAAGTGGAGCGATTGGAAGAATACAGTGGAATCTCACAGAACCCAAATGTAGAAAATAGAGTTGGGCCCTTTTAAAAACTAAGGTCTTTAGGTACTCCCCCACCACCATTTCTCATTCTCTCTGCACCTGCTTGTCTCCACAGACTAACTTTCTCATGTTGGTTTGTTATAACTGAATATAGTCACGGGTCCTGAAACTAGATGACGGTTCCAGGGTTTGCTGCCATCAGAATACTAGTCTCCAGAGATAAGACTCCCAATTATCATGGAGTAGGGCAGAAGAGGAAATGCTTCAAAAGGTCCCAGTGGCCTACAGAGCCCATAAATTGGGATGTATATTATCATCTCCCATTGTGTATAGTGTTTCTATTTTACTGGATTCACACAATTTGCAACATACTAGTCACAGGGCAAATAGAGTCATATTCCTTTATTTCACCAAATTTGGTAAAACAAGCCTAAGATTTCATCTCTGGGTTGACAGATATGTTTGCTACTTATTCTATAATGTAGTGGGTACTAAGGTGCTGGGTGGCTCAGCCAGTTAAGCATCCAGCTCTTAATTTTGTCTCAGATCATGATCCCAAGGTGGTGAGATTGAGCCTAGCAATGGGCTCAGTGTGAAGCCTGCTTAAGATTCTCTCTCTCCCTCTGCTCTTCTCCTCTGTTTGCACTCTCTCGCTCTAAAATAAATAAATAAATAAATAAATAAATAAATAGAATTTAGTGGTTACAAAACTTATAAACATTTATTACTTCATAGTTTTTTTGGGTCAGGAATTTGAGGGTTGCTTAGCTGCATGATTCTGCCTCAGCACCTCTCATGAGGTTGTAGTCAAGATGCTGATCAGAGTTGCAGTCATCTGAAGGCTTGACTGGAACTAGAGGATCTGCTTCCAAGGTGGCTCATTCACATGGCTATTGGCAGGATGCCTCAGTTCAGCTCCTTGCTGACTACTGGCAGGTAGGCTTAGTCCCTTGCCATATGGACTTTTCTGTGAGGCTGGTTGAATATCCTAACGGCTCAAGAACTAGTGATCCAAGAGAGAGAACAAGGAGAAGGCCACAATTCCTATTATGACATAGTCTCAAAAGTCACACAGCATCACTTCCACCATATTTTTTTCATGAGAAGCAAATCACTTAAGATAGTACACACCCAAGATAAGGGAAATTAGGTTCTACCTTTGACATATTTTTAAACTACCACATCAGAAGATGCATTTTTATCTTCTTGTTTGCCTGCCTTAAAGTCCCTGACATCACATAGTACCTCAAAAGGACTCAATGCAATATAAACATGAAGTCCAGTAAAGTTCTACTCCAAATTGGGAGAAACTCTGGTAACTCCCCGGCTACTGGGATAGTTATCTCTGCTCCTCCAGGCTTTGCAGAACCACTGTTGGATGTCAGACTGAAAACACTGGAGCATGCACAGCATCATCTCATTGTCCCAGGTTTCTACATAGCTACCTTCAGCAAAACTGACTTTGTCACAACCCACTCCCTCCACATTAATTATGATTCAACAGGCTCCTCACAAGATTCTCCATCCTCTTTGTCTCTCACATAATCTTTTTCCTCCAAGTACCCAGTGTGCTCATGCTCAGATTCCTAAGATTCTACAGGTGCCATCTGCTCTCCCCTGGGACTCTCAGCCTCTATCTAATTTTTAGGTTCCTAGGGTTTCTAGGAGAAAATAAGATTCATTTTCCATACTAAAGCGTGTATTGAGTCCCACAAAAGTAACATATCTCAGTATTTAAAAGGAGGAGGTGTGAATTTTACACTTTGCTGAGCTAGGTAGTAATTTGTTCTTTGGGGAAAAAATAAGTCTTTTGTTTAAACGATAGGTGGCTGGGATTGTTAATGTGTGTTTTTTGGAAAATTCCACATAGACAAGAGAGAAAGGACAGGATCAAACACTAAGATGAGAACCTAAAATTTTTTCAACCAGGCAGGAGTTAGATTAAAAACCCCATGGTTTCAGAGGCACTAGCACTGAGCCATGAATTGATTCAAGACATCCCCTTATTGAAGTGATATATCTTTAGTACTTGCATTAAAATATACTGACTAGCTTCAGCCTACAAGTTTTTGGAATTATTTTTAGAACTGCTACCCAAAAATTTAAATCACAAGATTAATTTGGGACTGAGAAAGAATTTAAGAATCATCTGTTTTCATTATTTCATTTTATTTTTTTTTAATTTTTTTTCAACGTTTTTTAATTTATTTTTGGGACAGAGAGAGAGACAGAGCATGAACGGGGGAGGGGCAGAGAGAGCGGGAGACACAGAATCGGAAACAGGCTCCAGGCTCCGAGCCATCAGCCCAGAGCCTGACGCGGGGCTTGAACTCACGGACCGCGAGATCGTGACCTGGCTGAAGTCGGACGCTTAACCGACTGCGCCACCCAGGCGCCTCTCATTATTTCATTTTAAAGATGATATCAACTACATTAGTTATTAAGCTGTCGTTATCTGCTATGCACATTAATTCATGACTCTACAGTGTGCGTGTATACTTTATATTGTGGCCAACATGTAGAATGATCAATTGTCCTGGTTTGCCCAGGACTGAGGGATTTCCTAAGTTATGGGACTTTCAGTATTAAACCCAGAACATTAGGGGGAAAACGAGATAATTTAGTCACCCTACTAACATATTGTATTTGTTATCAATTGCTGTGTAAAAATACACCAAAACATAGTGGCTTAAAACAACAGGTATTTATCTCTCACAGTTTGTAAGAGTTAGGAATTCAGGAGAAGCTTACCTGGGTGGTTCTGGCTCAGGGTTTCTCATGATATTGCTGTAAGCTTATGGCCAGTGCTGCGGCCATCTGAAGGTTCAACTGGAACTTAAAGAGTCATTTTGAAAATGGTTCACTAGTATAAGGCCTCAGTTCCTCACTACATGGACCTCTTTTCATGAGGTGGTACCAGCTTTCCCCCAGCACAAATGAGCCAAAAGAGAAGCCACAATATTGGAATTTGCTTGTTTGCTTTTTCTGATCTTGCCATGTAAGTGACATACCATCACCTGTCACATATTCTATTGATTACACTGACTGCTCCTGACACAATATGGGAGGAAACAGCAATAGTGGTAACTTGAGTGATGTCAGAGCCCAAAAGGTGTCTGCACAGGAGTGGAGTCAGAGTAAGTAAATAGGTTATATACAGGAAAATCTGAGGAATTGAGTAAACATATTTAGTATAATGGGAGCCAGGATTCTCGGTGTTGTAAAAGTGAGTTATAAATCTGGAAAAGAAAAACCATCTAACATTATGGTGTTAGATTGAAAATACCACTATGAAATCATGGAGTTTTATTGTTTATTTTTTGTTAATGTTTATTTATTTTTGAGAGAGAGAGAGAGAGAGAGAAAGGGGAGAAGCAGAGAGAGAGGGAGACACAGAATCTGAAGCAGGCTCCAGGTTCTGAGCTGTCAGCACCTGGCTCAACCCCATGAATTCGTGAGATCATGACCTGAACTGAAGCTGGACCTTAACCAACTGAGCCACTCAGGTGCCCCGAAATCATGGTTTTCAATAATATAGATACATAAATAAATGTAGATATAAATGGAATTTTTATAAACTCCTTAGACCCATCCAATGAGAGGGTATGGGAACAGCAGTACCCAATGGCAATGAACACAATTAACATAAATGATACCACACCAGCATAACGAACAAAATACCATAAATACCATTCACCATTAAAATGAAGCAGGACTCCACAGAGAAATGACTGACTCCAGGGCTATAGCAAGGAAAGTATAAGATGAGCTTGGAATATCTTCTTGCTCCAGAAAGGAAGGAAATGCTCAAAGGGTAACATGGACTGTAAAAAAAAAAAAAAAAGCAAATCAAAAATTCAGATAAAAAAGCTTAAATTGGCTAAATATTGGGCAATCTGTGCACCAAAATAAATAATGATAGTAGTAAGATTTAACCCATAACTTAATATAGAAAACTACCTTGATTGACCTACATGCATACATACATACATGGAAATTTTGTTGAGACACAAGGTATTACATTGTCTCAAAATACCTCTCCAAAAATTTCTTAATTACAAGGTGGGAGGAAAGAAGTAACTTTAGAGAAGCCTGGCGGACACTACCTTAGTTAAGTAATGAGCACTAACATCACCAATAATGGGACAAATTAAAATCATGTGTCAGCTGATAAAACACAAATATAAGAATTCAACATTGTTTCTGTGATATTCCTGTCAATCTAATTTAATCTTAATCATGAAAAACATCTTTCATATCCAGAAAGGAGGATATTATACTAACCCCCCTCCACCCTCCCAAAAAAACTGACCCATAAATCTTAGGAAGTATCAAGATCATGGAAATCAAGGAAAGACTGAAAAACTGTTACAGATTGAAGGTGACTAAGCAGCCATGATGACTAAATGAAACCTGTGATTCTGGACAAAATGATTTTCTGTAAAGAACACTATTGATTAATTGGTGAAACTTCAGTGGGGCCTGAGGATTAGATAGCAATCTGAATTAATTTTCTAGTTGTCTATAATGTGTTGTGTTGGAAAATATCTTTGTGCTTTTGAAATACACAATAAAGTATTAGAGGTAATGAGGTATTCTATCAACAATTTACTCTTGAGTGGCTCAAGAGTATTCTTTATATTGTTCTTTATATTGTTCTCAAAACATTTCCATAAATTAAGATAAATTATTTTTCAAAAGTAAAATATTTCTACAAAATCTTGTTTCATCTCTATCATGACTGATTTCTTTAGCATCATGCCAACACATCGTATCAATTTTTGATATTCTTAGCCTGTTGGGAGGTACACTTATTTATTCATTCATCTGTTAAATAATTATTGACCTCCTATTGTGTCCCAAGTATCTTGATGGGCACTGAAAATTTAACTATGAACAAGATCTAACATAGAGATCTAATGAGCTTTAGACTAAGGAGAGATAGACAAACAGGTAATCATCATATTTAATGTGGCATGTGCTATGTTTGAGAAAATACAAGGTGGTATGGGAGAACACAGGAGAGGCATCTTAGGATGTGCTCAGGGAATACTTTCTAAAGTGAGGTATGTCAAAGCTGAGACCTGAAGGAAAATTCGGAATTACCCAGGAAGAAAAGTTCAGCAGGTGTGGGGACAGAGGAAAACATGCAGAGAGGAGCTGGAGAGGAAAACAGGAGCCTGGTGTCCTGTAGATACTGCAGGTAGCTGAGAATATGTAAAAGGAAGTGTCAGGCCATGAGCCCAGGGAGCAGGGAGTCCAGAGGGTGATGTTTCAGAGACATCTAAAGGACATTAGCACTTACTACAACTCTGTATGACCAGGTAATACTACCAGCTCCAGTAATCTAGTCACAGAGCTTGCTGCACCCACATGTCTACCCATACACCTTCCAAGGAAGTGACTCTGAAGAAAACATGGTTTAGCCGGCTCAGGGCTGTTGATATTAGCAAAGAGAAACACATCATTTGCAGCAACTCCCTTGACAATGTTAAGTTTCTTAGCCAAGTTTAGACAAGTGTTTGTTGAAAAGAGTTATTGGCATACTTGTTTGCATATAATATTTCATCCCTGGATAGAACTATATTTACAAATGATGTCTGGCAAAATAGAACTGGATATTTTTTACTTTCCCTAAAATACTTACTCTATTCTAAACAGCCTATCACAGTGCATCTCTCCTTGGCAACTTTGTGATTCCCAAAATACACACATCTAATTACCCCAGTGTTTGCTATTGCACTGTGGTCTGTTTTCACTTTGGGTGGCAGGCCTTAGTTCCCTGCTGCTTTCCCAACAAGACATTTACTAATTCCAGAACTCCTTGGAAAAGAATTTTTCCAGATTAACCATGATCTTTATTTTTAGTGTAAAAGATGTTTGCTTAATAGAAAGATTACTTCATCTACTTACGGTCGTTTTAGTAATGAGAAAGAGACAATACTTGGTGAATTGATCCCTCAATCTGGTTAGGGTAGGATTATTCCCTGTGACAAATTGGCCACTGTCAACCATAAAACTGAGTGAAATGAAGCCCAGACTATCTATTCATTAAGCTATTTTTGAGTGGTAAGTGTAGACCCCTCCCTGGATAAACACTAGCACTGAGCAGTGTGTACCTGACATCCTTGTGGTGCATCCATCCAGCAGTTGTGCTCAGTTGCTTACTGGATCCAAGTCCAGATTATAAACAGAATGTCTTGGGTTTCTTCCAGTTAAGTTTAAAACACATCAATAGTTTCTTTCTGGCCTCCCTAATTGCTATTTAAGCCTTACAGTGTTACTTAAGTTTTTTAAGAATAAAAGTACAGAATATAAAGCAAATAATAATGGCTACTCTTTACTGAGTATTTACTATGATTCATGCTTTTTTAGGTGATTACATCATTTACAATAACAAGTCTGCAAAATAGTTATTATCCTTATTTTATAATCAAGGAAATATAACCTCAGAGGTGTTATGCAGCTAGTCTAAGATCACACAGCTATTAGTGTGATTAGAAGCTGTGACTTAAACTCAGGGCTGCCTAACTTTAGACACACACCATTTCCTCTCAAAGATAGTTACCATTTGGCAGCTGTCTCCATTGTTTACTTTATATATTTTTTAATCAAATATTATTGAGCATTTACTACATAATGGTCTCTAGTCCAAGATACAAAGAAATTTCAAATATAGTTGCTATGCCCAATGATCACCAAACTAAACGAGGCTGGTAAACATGAAAACAACCAATGAAGGAACACAAAATATGATGAAGTCTGTAAAAGTTGTGCATATTACCAGAGACAGTCAGAAATGAGAGAGTTCTAAGTGAAGTGATCAGAGAAGTTTTCTAAGAGAGAGCATTTGAGGTGTATCTTAACTGTTGTATATTCAGATGGTAAAAAGAAGGAAATCCTGGTAGAGGCATAAGCAAATGTGCAGAGGGAGAAAAAAGCAAAAGTTTTCTATCTAGGAAACAGCAATTCCATTCAGGAAACAATAACCATTAACATGGTTGGGCTATAGAAGATTCCTTATCTGGCACTGCTCTGGCTCACTTACTACCTCTCAGTTTCTCCATTTCTTTTGTAGATGCACTGTAATGGTCACCACTGTTTCTGCCTGTAGACCCATAGCTTCTGATAAGCCTGAAAAATGTGAATGAGTTGAGAAACCAACATTATGGATGATAAATAAATAACATAAGAAATGGGAGTTACGGAAACTACTGTCAGATCCCTTTCTTGGTATTCTCCTAGTCTTTAGGGTCTCTATTAGGCAGTTGAACCATTAAAAAGGTTTTTTAAATCATGCTAAAAAGTCTTGTATGAATTCATGCTAGCTGATCCCAAATAAGCCCTTTCACATGTTTCATGAGGCTGTCAGTCATCACTCACTCACTCCCATCCATATCTCTGCAACTACTAAACCAAAGCATTCCCATGAGCATGAAGTGTCATCCTCAGGAAATGCTCACATGAACTGCTTTGACTCCTTATTGTTCCACCTCAAAACTGCTCTGTAGTCACACTCTTCTACCCATATAAAATTCATTTTATTCTTCTCACATGATCTTTTCCTTCCCTCCTATCTTAGAGATATCATAGTCATTGTTCCCAAAACTCACCATTTTTATTATCCTCTCCGTTTCTTCCTAATTCTTCTGGTCCCTTGTTCTTTTAACTATTCTGATTTTTTTATCTTTAATCTCTTTCTTTATACTTCCTCTCAGTCTACAAACATACTTAGATCTCATTTATAATTTTTAAAATTAATTATAATACTTCCCTTTACCCTGCTATTCCTCCCATTAGCCATTATGTTTCACCATCCTCTCTCTGCCAAAAGTCTAAAAGTAAAACTGGTCTAGGCCAAATTTTTCCACTTCCTGTCTCCTACTCCCTCCTTAAAGCCCTTATAATTTGGTTTACATTCCTCCCTCACTTCACTGAGGTCACTATCTTGAAATTCTCTAGTGGCCATCGAAACAAGGGGCCTTACCTCATCATTTTCCTTAACTGCCCTTCTGAAAATTTGGCCATGCTGAATCATGTGTGGCTCTTTCATCAGTTATTTATCTTCTAGTTGCAGCAGCATTTTCTCAGTTGCTTGAGACAGAAACCTAGTGTCTCTCACTCCTTATACTTCTGGAACCACATTTCTCTTGAATCCTTCCATTCTCTCCATTCTCAGTGACACTGCAGTTGTTCAAAACTCACTATTTCTTGTTTAGATTATTGCAACAGTCTCCTAATTACATTATCTTCTTCTTGTCTTAGCCTCTAATAATCCACTGTCATAAGGGTTACTGCAATGATCTTTGGAATATACATGTAGAATCATGTCACATCTCTCCTCTGAATCCTTTATAGATTCTCTATACTCTTCAGAAACTCTTGAGCATGGCATATTAGGAAATTTATATTCTTTTTTTTAATGTTTATTTATTTTTGAAAGAGGGAGAGAGAGAGAGATAGCATGAGTATGGAAGGAGAGGAGAGAGAGAGAGAGAGAGACAGAATCCAAGCAGGCTCCAGGCTCAGAGCTGTCAACATAGAGCCTGACATGGGGCTCAAACCCACAAGCAGCAAGATCATGACCTGAGCCGAAGTTGGACACTCAACCAATTGAGCCACCCAGGCACCCCTGGGAACTTCATATGCTGACCTATCACATCCAGTTCAGTCAAGTCTCATTTATACACCCCCTCCCCAACTTCACATACTCTACTCTATACCTGAAATTGCATTTATCTGAAAGTGCTATGCTCTCTCATATCTCTAAGCCTTTACAATTCTGTTGCCTGCCTGAACTGTTCTCCCTAATCTCTTTCAACTGAGTGATTCGCACATATTCTCTAATAGTCAATTCAGACACTACCTCCTCTAAAATGTCTAACTTGATCCCCACTCCACTCTGTCTCAAAGCCTCAAAAGAGAGATACCAGTCCTATGGATCCACAGATCCATTGGCTATATCTGTTCATGTAGTCATCACCCTGAATATTGATCATTTGTAAAGGCTGGCAGTCAATGGCATGAATAATTGGTAAGAATGCCAAAAATTAATTTAAAAAGAGATTTGGAGAGGATAGTTTTGAAATAATGGACTGTAACGGGCACTAGATAAAAAATTAAAGTATTTCATCTACCCAATCCAAGCTCCCTTACAGATATGGCAGGGCAGGGAAGAGATTATCCATACCCATGATTATATTCTCAGGTGGAGCAAAGAAGGCTAATAGACCCAATCTAATATCTAGACTCTACTGTGAAATGAGTACATATTTCAAGTAATGTAATGGATCATTCTATCTGGGTTCTTTTTATCTATGTTTCTTGCTATTATACTTTATGCCCATTTTTAAAGTGCTGAAATTCTTGCAATAGATTTTTCCTACAAATTAAGCACCTGAGTCATAACCCCTACTACATAGAAATTGTGTTATATGTATGCATATGGTGACTACTTGCTAAACAAGCTAATGTTGGTACTTTTTATACCGGCAGACAAGTGGTGAGACCACCTGTGTGTATGATCTTCTGTGATTTTTTGCATCAAATTCAATATTTCTTGTGCATGTCCCACTTTTGCTAGCATAGTAATGAGCTTATGGAGAGGCTTAATAAATGTTTGGTGTTCGATTTCAAGTACCACCTGAAGCAGGAAATGCCTTTTGTCAGCAGATTGTACTCTGAATGCAAACAAGAAGATGGAATCAAAGTAACCCCAAGGTTTCAAACTTGAGTCACCATGAGAAGGATATTGAAAAAAAAATAGAAATATCTTATAGAGGAGTGGTTTTCAGGAATGCAAATGATGAGTTATGACTGTAGAAATATTGTATTTGTTGTACTGATAGCACTGATAGGATGTTCAGGTAAAGGTGTCAGAGATATAGAAAATTGTTTTTCTTCCTTTTTTTTTAATGTTCATTTATTTATTTTGAGAGAGAAAGAGAGCATGAGCAGGGGATGGGCAGAGAGAGGGAGAGAGAAAAAGAATCTTAATCTGTGCTACCAGCACAGAGCCTGAGGCAGGCTAGAACTCACAAACTTGTGAGATCATGACCTGAGCTGAAATCAAGAGTCATATGCTCAACTGACTCAGCCACCCAGGAACCCCATAGAAAACTGTTATTCTACTCACAACACATCCAACACCAAATGTGTGGAGTTTCCACACCAAACAACTCTCTATTTCTCTGTAGACACCAACGGGATGTCCTATAATTTAATTCATTCTGAAAGTGACTAGCTGGAGTTAGTACATACCCCACAGCTTAAGGACTTAGTACCACAAGACTGCCCCCTACTTGAAATGAAAATCCCATGTACTGGTTCCACCAGATTACCCACATTTCTTTCTGACTTGACTACAAATTAGAGGTTCCCATAAATCTCTCTCAGGCTTGATTATTATAATGATTCACAGAATGAGGGAAAACATTACTTATTACCAGTTTATTTACTATTTCTCATTTATTATAAAAGATACTAATGAACGACCAGATGAAAATGTATGTAGGCAAGGTCGAAAGGAGTCCTGAGTACAGGAGCTTCTGTCCTCATGGAGTTTGGGGTGCACCACCCTCCTGGCATGTGGAAGCTGTCAGAATTGCTTTGTTTAGGGCTTTAATGGAAATTCCATTATGTGGGTATGTTCGATTAAGTCATTGGTTTTTGGAATTAACTCAGGGGGTGGGGAGAAAGTTCTAAGCTTCTAATCACTTTGTTGGTTCCTTTTGGCAACCATTCTTTCAACAGTCTCCTCACCAACATAAACTGATTTATGGTTGAAAGCGGCTTATTATGAATAACAAAAGACGTTCCTCTCACCCTTATCATTCAGGAAATCTTAAAGGCTTTAGGAGCTCTGTGACAGGAGCTAGGGACAAAGACCAATTATATATTTTTATTTTATCACAATATCACAGGTGGCATTTGTAACAGATGACAAAGTCCTAGGCATGGATGAGATTCAGAAAGCAAAAAAGCAAAATATTGAGGAAGCAGTAATCAGTAAGTCCATGTTATTAGATAGGGAATAGACGTTTGCATGGAGAGCCAGAAACATTCAAAAAGCAAAAGTGTAGAGGAAGAATCCAGATTTTTCAAAAGTGGAACATAGGCATATGTTCATGTCCATGAAGACATTTTTTAAAACTTTTCACAAACATGGATTTTTAGGGAATAATATAAAACTGTACCCAAAAAAAGTCAGAAGATATAAAAGATTTCACAAATTCAAAGTCAGAAGCTTAACCGACTGAGCCACCCAGGAGCCCCCAGCAAATTAATTTTTTATTATCATCCCATTGTTACCAGAAAATTTTATAATTTTTCCCCCCACAATGTCAATAAGATGTTTATAAGTTCATTGCATTTTGTAACAAATCATACAACTAAGAAGCATTTTTCCTGTTTCTGGTTCTCCATGCAAACGTCTATTGCCTATCTAATAACATGGACTTATTGATTACTGCTTCCTCAATATTAGCTTTTCAAAGTAATCCCCTATATAAGTAAATCATACTTGGATTACAAGGGATGTGATATTCCCAAGGTTGTTGAAAGGTGTACTGACATAAAAGTAATACACTGGAATTTCAATCAGGAAGACTTCTTAGAAAGAATTGTTGCCACATTGAGTGGCCTGGTGCTAGTCATTGATCAACCATGATTAATCAATAAGAATGGTGATATTTAACAGACTGAACTAAACTCTTCTATAAAACTATAAAAATGAGAACTATAAAACTAGAACTATAAAAATGTTCATGGGTCAAAACTTGAATTTTGATTTTGGATTTACATCAGTAGATACAGTACTCAGTTTTGAGTTCTGTAAATTTTTAAGAAAATACACTTTCAAAGACCATATTAGTTCAAACATCTCTTGGTTTTATCACATAGTCAGAAATTCCAGTTGAATCTAGAATTTCATAAACTTTGTCCCAAAATTTGATAAAAATTTTCTCTTCTTGATGAATAGAGTTCTCCTTCACCTCTCAGATTGCCTTGAAAGTAAATTATGCTGTTTGAAAAGATGTATGGTAATTCAAGAACATCTAGAGGATTACAAAATAATCAACAAGTATGTCTTTTATTCTTCAAAATCTGTGAATAACTTCTGAAACTGTAACATTATATTCATCAAATAATTCCATATTAGTTTAAAATCCATGTTTCTTTAGAAGACTTACCAAATGAAAACTAAATATAGTTTTTAATTGTTACTTGTTCAAATCTACATGATCAATGTGTGTTTGAATATGTTCACTCTCACAAGTGAATTATTCAGTGTTCTTTTTTTTTAATGTAGCATATGAAGGCATTGTATCAAGACTGCAAATATAAGAAAACTCAAATCACAGTAACTAAAACAATACGTGGAGTTCATTATTCATTATGTCATATAAATGATATATAACAGGGCTCTGGTAAATGCTGGGCTTGATAGCACTATCAAGTATTTGAATTCTTCATATTTTAAACTCTGCCATCCCCAGAGAATTGGCTTTGTCCTCAGTCAAGCTCAGATACCATTTCCAGGAGTGGAAAAGCCTGGTTCTTTCTACAGGTGGGTTGTGTGTGTGTGTGTGTGTGTGTGTGTGTGTGTGTGTGTTTATGGAGGAAAGCATTTAAAAATGAATTAAAATTAAAAATATATTTTTTTAATATTTTACTGAACAAAATTATATCACATGCCCATCACTAATACAAACATTGGCAAGGTACTGGCCAATTATCCTAAGATAATTAGGATTTATTCCTGAGTTGGGAGTAGGATCATCTTCCTTCAACAAAAATCTTGATTTTACTACTAAAAACAAAAAGTGAAGAAAGGATGTATGTCAGCTACAAGTGCCTTGACACGTCATTTGAGCTAATTAAGATCTAACAAGTTGAGACTCTCAAAGCACCTTGCTTAATTTCCTTGACATTATTTATTTATGAATGTTCACTGAATGGCTGCTTTGTGCCATACTCTGCACTAGCCTTGGACCTAACACGAAGACACATTAAGATAAACCAAATTCTTATACTCTGATTCAGCTGCCTCCAGTTACACCATTAACTCCTTATGGTTATATGTACAAATAGAAGGAAACGTTACAATCATGATTCCTTCCTTCTTGTATCAGGTGGTAAGGGTCACACACAGAAACCATGGTAACAGCTGAGAATAATGCCAAGAAAATTTGAAACAGAGCTCTTCTTCTCTGAAAAAAACAAAAGTAAAAATAAAAAAAAACTCTTGGAACATCTTTTTGTTTCTTTGTAATTTTCTTATATGTGGCAAAAGAACTGATTTTTTTTATGTTTTAACCAAAAGCCTCCAATTTCTTACCATTAGGTAGTTAGGTTGGACTAATTCATAAGGGCTAGCAAATCTTGTAAAACATTTTTTTACCAAAAATCTCAGACGATTCACAGCATTGGTTTACATGAAGTACACCTGACTTAACTTATGCCCTTGGAACAGGGAAGAGAGATATATTAGGGCAGGAATCTAGGGAAAGTATATCTTCACAGACAATTTTTCTGCAAGTAGAAAGAGAAAATCCAAAAGCTTCTTGCATAGCTATTTCTTACAATTAAAAGCACTAAATACTTTGTAACTTTCTTAATTAGACTTGGCATTTTTCTTCTCCTAAGATGTCAGACTCATGGAATCCCTGAGATCATCTGGAAAAATACACCATACAAAAAAGAAAATGACAAATGTTTTTTATCTTAAAAATAAACATATTACATATAAACAATTCTAGAAAGGAAAACATACAAGCTGGCTCAAAGTTTTCCCAAACATCTGACAGTTTAACTGAGAATAAACACTAATAGGTTATACATTATAAAAGAATATTACTAGTTGAAAAAACTCACAACTTACCAACGAAGTTCAGAAAATACCTGTCTTCTGTACATACAAAGGAAATCTATGAAACTATATAAAACAACAAGTACTTTATACCTTTGACATGAAAAGGTCTCTAAAACATATCGCTAAATTAAGAGAGGGGAAAGAAGGATCAGTATACTGCATATAGTAGGCCACCTTTTATGCAAAAAGGAGGGGTAAAACATAATCTTTGTCTTTTTCTTATATATACATAAAGAAATACTGAAAAGAAACTGGGTGACAGCAAAGTAGAAATAGGACAGATGAACAAGAAAGAAAGAGACTTTTCATTATGTAATTTGTTATATTTTGCTGGGGTTTGTGCCATGTAAAAATACTACCTATTCAAAAATTGAATTAGAAAATTCTTGACTTCAGCTTCCACAAAAATGAAGTACATGTATGGTTCTCTATTCCTCCCCCGGAGTACAACTAAAAACTCTGGATATTATATGTAAAATAGGAAGACCCTGGAAGATGGAGAAAGGAAGGCACATCAATTATGATAGTGACAATGGGAGGAGAAGATCACTTCTACACCCATCAGAGAAAACAAGGCACCTCTTCCCCTCCTTACTGGAGTGTGTCAGAGGAGGTCTAATGTAGAGTCAGACTTTCACTCTCAATCACTGGTAACAAGGCCATGTCTCTCTTTACCCAGTAAAAGTATCCAATCTGAATAAGAAAGAGAAAAAAAGATTGAAACCAAATGAACAGGGATCTGTGGGAAAATAACAAAGGATCTAACATATCAGTAATTGAAGTCCCCAAAGAAGAGGAGAGAAAATGGCAGAAAAAAATATTTGAAGAAATAATAGCTTTAAAATTCTCAAGTTTCGTAAATGATATACATTTATAAATTCAGGAACTTCATTGAAGCCCAAGTAGAGTAAGTGCAAAAAGTGATATACTTAGACGCATCATAGACAAACTGCTAAAAAAAAAATTAAAAATCAAAACTAAAGAGAATACCATGAAAGTATCTAGAGAAAAAAAATACAGATTTCATTTAGGGGACAACCATTTGCATACCTACTAATTTCTCATAAGAAACAATAGAGGCCAAAGAACAAGATAATTAGGTGTTGGAAAAATCCATGCAAACTGTTTTTTGTAGTTAGCTGAGGAAAACCAAGTCTTGCATTATCAATATACTATCAATCATATGTGAAAACACAGTGTTTTTTAATTTCACAAGTTTCCAAATCTCACAGTACAGAGGTATAAAATTGAATTCAGCACACTTCTAGGAGCACAGACAAATTAGTAGAATTTTTCCATATCAATCTCCTTTCTTTGCTTAGGCTATAGCCTCTAAATAACATGTGTCCTTTTTATTGTCAACATTAAAGTTTAATATTTACATAAGACCCTAAGAGCTTGCCAGATCACTTCTAGATTTTCTTTACTGAATTCCCCAGCACTGTGACTACAATAATTATGCTAAGCATTCCCTACCTTCAAGTCCTTTTCCTTACACCTCCTTTCACTCTCAGTCCTTGATCTAATTCCTCTATCAAGAAATTAAGGAAGAAACATATTAATTTATTCAGCTTTTCCCACTTGTTCATTCTATAATTTAATAAATATTTGCAATAAATTCCAGATGGATGGGGAAAACTACAGACAGCTATTAGAACTGGGAAGTGTGGGGGTGCCTGGGTGGCTCAGTTGGTTAAACATCTGGTTCTTGATTTCAACTCAGGTCATGATCTCATGTTTCATGGGTTTGAAACCTACATTGGGCTCTGACCTAATGGTGCAGAGCCTGCTTAGGATTCTCTCTCCCTCTCTCTCTATTCAGTCTCTCTCTGTTAAAATAAATGAATAAACTTTAATTTAAAAAAAAAGTAGGAAGTGTGATAAGGAATATAGAGTTTATAAGAGAGACTTCTGCTAGTAGATCAGATTGAGAGATTGGCACATGGGTAAAGTTTAAGCTAGAGAAATGGATATGATCACACAGAGAGGCTGTCTTTATTGAAATAATGGTGGAAATCAACATTTATAAAGACTAGGAAGAAATGTCCAGATAAGGTAGGGAAATTTTTGAGAAGAGTGGTGTATTGGAAACCAAAGGAGAGTGCTTTAAAAGAGAATTAAAAAAAAAAAACCTCTGCAATTCTGAACATCTGTAACTTCCAGATTGCAGTCTCCAAAATACTTAAAAATAAAAATAAAAGCTTCCTGGGTAAATGGTTAATCCTGCGCTCAGACAAAATATGTACAACATGGACCTAGAAAGTTTGTCACACTGGAAAACAAAACAACTTCTAATGATTATTGGGGTACTAGCAGGAGGATAAGAGTCCAACTTGAAGCATTTCCCACTGGCCAAGAATGGAATAATTTGAACATCAAAAAGAATAATAATTTCAATGGATTAAAACACAGTTTTAAAATCCATATTAAAAACAACTTCAGTGCTCACTTTGGAGAATGACAGGGAACCAATTAATTATTCTGTACACTGTCAGATAAAAGGAAAGGATCAAGATTGAAAGAGGAAGACAAATCATTGGCTGAGAGGATGAGACAGATGTGATGGAAAAGAAGCCCAAGAAAACTCTAGACAATTTGAAAAATAGGTTTTGGGAACACAGGCAATGTGAGAGGAGCTTAGCAGGGAAAAATAGGACAATATATGTAGTTGACTGTCTTTATTCTAATAAGGTTTTAGTTATTTTGCTGCACTCAACAGCCTTGTGTAGAAGCTGAGCAAATATGTGATGGGATTTTGCAGGGCAAGTATGCCAGAGAAAGGCAAGAAAGCAAAGATTTCTCAATGGAATAAGCAACTGAAATTTTATCCTCTTTATTTCAACAAAACTCTGATCTTTACTTACACTTTTATTGACATCCTATCAAGTAGATATCACCCCCATTTCAAAGGTTAACACCTCCTGTTATTGCTCTCTTCCTTTTATCCTGCTCCAGACCACAGCTCCCTTTATTACTCCTTTGTGTTCATTTGCATCTTCGAGTTGGCTTACTCCTGTGGTACTTTTCTCTGGGTTTATACATGTGCACCATTTTTCTCCATCCCAGGAAAACAAAAAGGCTTCAACCTACTGCTTTCTCTATATACCATCTTTTCTCACTTTTCTTTTATTGCCAAGTTTTTCAAATTAATACACATTACTTTTTGCTTCCACTCACTCTCCAATTCCTCTTACAATCTGATTCTGCCCTACTTATTCTGATTATCATCAAATCCAATGACTTCTTTTCTTTGTCTTACTTCAATTTGGGATGGGCTCCCAGCCCTCAGTATTATTGATAGCTCTTTCACCTTTGACTCCTCTTTTCTCTGAGAACTAGATACAGTAAAAAAAAAAAAAAGCCATCTCTGCTATTTACTAATTTTGTGACTTTTGTCCATAAGTTAAAAATATTAATGATATACAATGAATGCTTACTAAAGACTTCAATAAACAGTTTAGACATTATATTTCAATTCTTTAACAAGTTTTTTTTTCAATATATGAAATTTATTGTCAAATTGGTTTCCATACAACACCCAGTGCTCATCCCAAAAGGTGCCCTCCTCAATACCCATCACCCACCCTCCCCTCCCTCCCACCCCCCATCAACCCTCAGTTTGTTCTCACTTTTTAAGAGTCTCTTATGCTTTGGCTCTCTCCCACTCTAACCTCTTTTTTTTTTTCCTTCCCCTCCTCCATGGGTTTCTGTTAAGTCTCTCAGGATCCACATAAGAGTGAAAACATATGGTATCTGTCTTTCTATGTATGGTTTATTTCACTTAGCATCACACTCTCCACTTCCATCCAGGTTGCTACAAAGGGCCATATTTTGTTCTTTCTAATTGCCATGTAGTACTCCATTGTGTATATAAAACACAATTTCTTTATCCATTCATCAGTTGATGGACATTTAGGCTTTTTCCACAATTTGGCTATTGTTGAGAGTGCTGCTATAAACATTTGGGTACAAGTGCCCCTATGCATCAGTACTCCTGTATCCCTTGGGTAAATTACTAGCAGTGCTACTGCTGGGTCATAGGGTAGGTCTATTTTTAATTTTCTGAGGAACGTCCACACTGCTTTCCAGAGTGGCTGCACCAATTTGCATTCCCACCAACAGTGCAAGAGGGTTCCCATTTCTCCAAATCCTCGCCAGCATCTATAGTCTCCTGATTTGTTCATTTTGGCCACTCTGACTGGCGTGAGGTGATATCTGAGTGTGGTTTTGATTTGTATTTCCCTGATAAGGAGCGACGTTGAACATCTTTTCATGTGCCTGTTGGCCATCCGGATGTCTTCTTTAGAGAAGTGTCTATTGATGTTTTCTGCCCATTTCTTCACTGGGTTATTTGTTTTTCGGGTGTGGAGTTTGGTGAGCTCTTTATAGATTTTGGATACTAGCCCTTTGTCTGATATGTCATTTGCATATATCTTTTCCCATTCCGTTGGTTGCCTTTTAGTTTTGTTGGTTGTTTCCTTTGCTGTGAAGAAGCTTTTTATCTTCATAAGGTCCGAGTAATTCATTTTTGCTTTTAATTCCCTTGCCTTTGGGGATGTGTCGTGTAAGAGATTGCTACAGCTGAGGTCAGAGAGGTCTTTTCCTGCTTTCTCCTCTAGGGTTTTGAAGGTTTCCTGTCTCACATTTAGGTCCTTTATCCATTTTGAGTTTATTTTTGTGTATGGTGTAAGAAAATGGTCTAGTTTCAACCTTCTGCATGTTGCTGTCCAGTTCTCCCAGCACCATGTGTTAAAGAGACTGTCTTTTTTCCATTGGATGTTCTTTCCTGCTTTGTCAAAGATTAGTTGGCCATACGTTTGTGGGTCTAGTTCTGGGGTTTCTATTCTATTCCATTGGTCTCTGTGTCTGTTTTGTGCCAATACCATCCTGTCTTGATGATTACAGCTTTGTAGCAGAGGCTAACGTCTGGGATTGTGATGCCTCCTGCTTTGGTCTTCTTCAAAATGACTTTGGCTATTCGGGGCCTTTTGTGGTTCCATATGAATTTTAGGATTGCTTGTTCTAGTTTTGAGAAGAATGCTGGTGCAATTTTGATTGGGATTGCATTGAATGTGTAGGTAGCTTTGGGTAGTATTGACATTTTTGACAATATTTATTCTTCCAATCCATGAGCAGGGAATGTCTTTCCATTTCTTGATATATTCTTCAATTACCTTCATCAGCTTTCTATAGTTTTCAGCATACAGATCTTTTACATCTTTGGTTAGATTTATTCCTAGGTATTTTGTGCTTCTTGGTGCAATTGTGAATGGGATCAGTTTCTTTATTTGTCTTTCTGTTGCTTTATTGTTAGTGTATAAGAATGCAACCGATTTCTGTACATTGATTTTGTATCCTGCAACTTTGCTGAATTTGTGCATCAGTTCTAGCAGACTTTTGGTGGAGTCTATCGGATTTTCCTTGTATAATATCATGTCATCTGCAAAAAGCGAAAGCTTGACTTCATCTTTGCCAATTTTGATGTCTTTGATTTCCTTTTGTTGTCTGATTGCTGATGCTAGCACTTCCAACACTATGTTAAACAACAGCAGTGAGAGTGGGCATCCCTGTCGTGTTCCTGATCTCAGGGAAAAAGCTCTCAGTTTTTCCCCGTTGAGGATGATGTTAGCTGTGGGCTTTTCATAAATGGCTTTGATGATCTTTAAGTATGTTCCTTCTATCCCGACTTTCTCAAGGGTTTTTATTAAGAAAGGGTGCTGGATTTTGTCAAAGGCCTTTTCTGCATCGATTGACAGGATCATATGGTTCTTATCTTCTCTTTTATTAATGTGATGTATCACGTTGATTGATTTGCGAATGTTGAACCAGGCCTGCATCCTAGGAATGAATCCCACTTGATCATGGTGAATAATTCTTTTTATACGCCATTGAATTCGATTTGCTAGTATCTTATTGAGAATTTTTGCATCCATATTCATCAGGGATATTGGCCTGTAGTTCTCTTTTTTTACTGGGTCTCTGTCTGGTTTAGGAATCAAAGTAATACTGGCTTCATAGAATGAGTCTGGAAGTTTTCCTTCCTTTTCTATTTCTTGGAATAGCTTGAGAAGGATAGGTATTATCTCTGCTTTAAACGTCTGGTAGAACTCCCCTGGGAAGCCATGTGGTCCTGGACTCTTATTTGTTGGGAGATTTTTGATAACAGATTCAATTTCTTCGCTGGTTATGGGTCTGTTCAAGCTTTCTATTTCCTCCTGATTGAGTTCTGGAAGAGTGTGGGTGCTTAGGAATGTGTCCATTTCTTCCAGGTTGTCCAATTTGTTGGCATATAATTTTTCATAGTATTCCCTGATAATTGTTTGTATCTCTGAGGGATTGGTTGTCATAATTCCATTTTCATTCATGATTTTATCTATTTGAGTCATCTCCCTTTTCTTTTTGAGAAGCCTGGCTAGAGGTTTGTCAATTTTGTTTATTTTTTCAAAACAACAACTCTTGGTTTCGTTGATCTGCTCTACAGTTTTTTTAGATTCTATATTGTTTATGTCTGCTCTGATATTTATTGTTTCTCTTCTTCTGCTGGGTTTAGGCTGCCTTTGCTGTTCTGCTTCTATTTCCTTTAGGTGTGCTGTTAGATTTTGTATTTAGGATTTTTCTTGTTTCTTGAGATAGGCCTGGATTGCAATGTATTTTCCTCTCAGGACTGCCTTCGCTGCGTCCCAAAGCGTTTGGATTGTTGTATTTTCATTTTTGTTTGTTTCCATATATTTTTTAATTTCTTCTCTAATTGCCTGGTTGACCCACTCATTCTTTAGTAGGGTGTTCTTTAACCTCCATGCTTTTGGAGGTTTTCCAGCCTTTTTCCTGTGGTTGATTTCAAGCTTCATAGCATTGTGGTCTGAAAGTATGATCTCAATTCTTGTATACTTATACTTATGTATACTTGTATACTTATGAAGGGCTGTTTTGTGACCCAGTATATGATCTATGTTGGAGAATGTTCCATGTGCACTCGAGAAGAAAGTATATTCTGTTGCTTTGGGATGCAGAGTTCTAAATATATCTGTCAAGTCCATCTGATCTAATGTATCATTCAGGGCCCTTGTTTCTTTATTGACCGTGTGTCTAGATGATCTGTCCATTTCCGTAAGCGGAGTGTTAAAGTCCCCTGCAATTACCACATTCTTATCAGTAAGGTTGCTTATTTTTATGAGTAATTGTTTTATATGCTTGGGGGCTCCTGTATTCGGCGCATAGACATTTATAATTGTTAGCTCTTCCTGATGGATAGACCCTGTAATGATTATATAATGCCCTTCTTCATCTCTTGTTACAGCCTTTAATTTAAAGTCTAGTTTGTCTGATATAAGTATGGCTACTCCAGCTTTCTTTTCGCTTCCAGTAGCATGATAAATAGTTCTCCATCCCTTCACTCTCAATCTGAAGGTGTCCTCAGGTCTAAAATGAGTCTCTTGTAGACAGCAAATAGATGGGTCTTGTTTTTTTGTCCATTCTGATACCCTATGTCTTTTGGTTGGCGCATTTAATCCATTTACATTCAGTGTTATTATAGAAAGATACGGGTTTAGAGTCATTGTGATGTCTGTATGTTTTATGCTTGTAGCGATGTCTCTGGTACTTTGTCTCACAGGATCCCCCTTAGGATCTCTCTTTAACAAGTTTTGAAAGTAATATTATTATCCTTGTTTCACCCCAGTAGTGATAACATGTGCCTTTTTTTCCCTTTTTGCCTTTTATGATACAAAAAGACCCCTTAGTTAAATACATTTAATCCTCTTCACTCATATCATCATAGTAATTCTTCTACATTTTGTATCGTTTCTCTAGTTTCTTCACTTGTTCTTCCTCTTTCTGCCGCCACTGAATGTGATTATGCTCCAGAAGTCTGTTCTTGAATGTATTCTAGTGCGTTCCTGTCAATGACATCAGTGTATCCCGAGGCATATGTTCTCAAAGTTTGGTCCCCAGATGAGCAGCATTACCGTTTGCCTTTTTAGGATGGTAAATTACCTAGCCCTGCAATTTGCTGCATCAGAAACCTTGGGGGTGAGACCCAGCAATCCAGCTTTAACAAGCCATCCAGGTAATTCTGATGCATGTTAAAGTCTGAGAACCATCAGTAGGCACAGACTGCCTACATCAAAATTATTGAGGATGTTAGTGGAAGATATGGATTTCTAAGCCTCATCCTAAACTCACTGAATCAGAATCTGTGAGGTCAGGGTCAGCAATTCCAACATATTCTCATTCCCACTAAAGTCTGAAAATCTGTACTGTATACCTTCCCTCTTGGAGATCTACTAAGAAGGATTCGGTTATAATTTCTGGACAAGGGGAGCCTAAACCTGTACCTACAGACTTTATTGTCAATTTCCAACCAGACATATCCACAAAAAAATTTTGCCACTATCCTAAAGGCATATACTCTACTACTATGCTCATTATTCCTCTCTTACCTCCCTCATATGACTTCAGACTTTATTTCTGCTCCCAGTCATTCTTGCCTGAATTTCTTTAACCAACAGTTGTATTTGTCAAATACAACTCCCTGGATCACAAATTCAATTCTTCTATGATGTTTTGCTTAATAACTTTCTATACTACCTTTTGCTTTTAATGAACACTGCTATTACTCTATTTCTTGTCTAGAAATTACATCTTACTTTCTTTCAAGAATATTTTCTGGGAAGACAGTAAATATAATACTAAGATTTTGAGTCGATTTGACCCAATTGGACTTGGGTAGAAACTATGAATTGTTGAATGTAGGACTGAAACCCAGGTCTCAGCTCCCAAATCTCAGTTTTCTCTTCAGTAATACATGCCCTGCTAAATGTTTGATTTTGGAGATAATTGCATTTGACTCATTATTTGATGTAGAGCAGAATCTGGTATAAAGTAAATCTATCTTGGGCCCTATCCATGGAGATTTAGTAATTGCACTATCAACTAGATCTCAGAATATTCTTCCACAAGAAATGTTAGCATATATTATTAGTGGCCAGAGCATTTTTAAATCTGAATATAGTACTGCATGGTGATTAAAAAATAAAATGAGTAGATTGCTGCATAACAGTTTTGGAGGTGATGGGAAGAAAAAGCCTCCTGTAGATATAAGAAAATTTATTCTCATGGAGAGTTCTGCAGCATTCATGATGTCACTGTAGGATTACCACAAATGCACTTCCTACTTTGGGGCAACTTTCCTTTAATTATCTCTCTCACTACTGTTATTATACTAATTACATTCCATGTTTGTTAGAGTCACAAATGTCAGAGATGGGGGCACCTGGGTGGCTCAGTCAAACATCTGACACCTTTCAGCTCAGGTCATGATCTTGGGGTTCGTGGGTTTGAGACCTATGTCGGGCTCTGCAGTGACAGTGTGGAGACTGCTTCAGATTCTCTGTCTCCCTCTCTCTCTGCCCCACTTTCAAAATAAATAAATAAGCATTTTTTTAAATGTCAGAATTAAAGAGTACCTTGGAGATCATCTATTTCCTACTCCACATTGTAGTGATGAAGATAACTTAGAGTAAGGAAGGTAAAAGGGCTTGCCCAAAGTTATGCAGCTAGTTAGTGACAGAGCCGAAATTATAAAAACCCAAGTCAGCCTTCTGCTTTATTGGTGTTTCTTTGTGAGCAGGCAGGAAACATGACAAACACAGAGGGCAGAGAGGCATGATGGAAAGATCAGCAGGAAAAGCTGTGAGGCAGAGTGAAGGACTGGATAATTAGAGCAAGGAAGAAAGGAAATGGTGTTGCTTAGGTCATCAAGTATAGGAATAGAGTTTGAAGAAGGGCAATACCTAAATCTTCAACAGCTCTGCAATTTCACAAAGTAAATAGATAAGACTACATATCTCAATCACATGCATTTTTTGAATTGAAAGCTTTATATGCAATATCTAAACTTCAACTTTAAAAGCCAAGACATTTCCTCAGCATGTGACTATGCACATTTGACAGAAGTGATGACTACCACCTACCCTCATCTTTGTACTGTGACCAACAGAACAAAATCAGATTAATAATTTGACCTTCTACAGTTGGCCTCAAAGGGGCTATTACAGGTAGTCCAGGAAATAATGTATTTAATTGAAAGGTTATAATTATAGTGTTCCTTATAAATAATATGTACATTTTAAAGTCTAAACTTATGCCTAGAGTAACACAATATAATTGTTAGATACTTTGTTTTCCCCATATGTACACAGATTAGGTTTTCCAATGTTCTTCAGTTTCCCAAATTAGATTGGAATGGCAACTGACTATATCTTTCTCTCTCTGTTTTCTATCAACTCCTTCAGTACACGGAGATATACAGGAGACTATTCACTACCTGTCCTTCTCCAAATACTGTAAACAAACAGGGTTCAGATGTTCAGTCTCTGCATATTCAATGTCACACACACACACACACACACACACACACACACGCACACATACACGCACATTTGTCAATGAACATACTGCCAAGACTCCTTAAAGACATTGTATGGGTTCAGTAATAACAACCCTGGACATCTTTCTGAAGGCAAGTGTTTGCTATGCAACCTCTACCATATATGCTGTATAATGGTAAATTTAGGAATTAACATTAAGGCCACCATATCTCTTTCCACTGTTCACTGCAGAATGCCTGGGAACTAATAATTTCCATGCCAGGACTGTGAAGGAACATTATGAGGAAAAGTTCAAAGGCAGGAAATTTGAAGAAATATCCAGTTTCTTTACTGGTCTACAACCACTTACAATTCACCTTCAATTTTGCTACTGAAGTTGCCTGTTTAAAATACAGATTCACTGCTGCCTCCCCAAAGTCAAAGTGAAGTGTTTGCTTTCTGAATTTGTTCCAGTGACTTTGTTATGAATTTATTGGCACATACCCTCTACAGTCTTCTCTAAGATACAGCTATTCGTAGTTTGACTCTTGTTGTTGTATCTGTGTATGTTCTCATTTTATAGTACACTTGCATGTATTCAAAGTGTGACTGTAATGAGGCTAATTTAACAAAACCTAACACAGTTGACTCATTGTTACAAAAACTCTGTTGTGTACATATTTAATGTAGGCAGTAATATATGTCTGGTCCCATGTTAGCTATTTTCAGTGTCAAATTTCTAGAACATGGGAATGATGACCCATTTCATTTCATAGTACTTGTTCGGTTGAACAGCTAAAAAATTTTTTGCCAGTATATAATAAAAGAAATGTTTAAAATTAATAAAATAAAATAAAATAAAATAAAACAAAACACAGATTCAATTAACTATGTCTTTTCCATGTTCAAAACTTTCAATAACTCTCCACTACTTACATAGTAAAGTTCTACTTACTGACACATCATTTTATGTCCTCCTAGCCTACTCTGGGTAGTTGTCTCACCAAATCCCTGCCAGCTTCTTTACCACACTCAGAATTGTCCCCCTCTTTTACTCTGCCCACATCTTATATACACTCTCTCCCTTCCTTCCCATTTTCACTTGCAAGGCTGGTAGTTTAAGTTCTTCTTCTTTTATGAAACTATCCCACAAGTCTCATCTTAAATGTATCCCCACTGCTTTTTTAAGAGTTTTTTTTTTTTTTATAATATATGCCAGTGTGTGCATCTAAGCCTGGGAAACCCAGGGGAGAAATATGCAGACTTCACACCTGTGGGCTGGGATGTCTATGCACACATATGTGTGTAGACCATAACTCATAGTATGGGATGGTGCCAAGAATAGGAAACAAAACTAATGTTTTTTAGTTTGAAGATTTTATTTTAAATATTTAGGCATATGGTACATGGGCTTCTTGACCTGGGCTCCCAAAATGTTAAGGGCAGGCGGGAACAAAGTTTGGAGTTTTGGAAAACTAGTAAGTTCATTGATTCTTCAAGTGTTCAAGCATAGATAAGGCAAACATTAGGTTTGACTTGATTTCTTTCTTCTTCTTAAAACTTTTAAAAATATAAATTCATAGGGACTTAAAATTCTAATTGAATTTAGAACTCTCACACTCCTCTGTGGTCCATGCTGAAATACAGCAGCATGAGACCTGGCCCCTGGCTCCCACACCCAGGCCTATAGATATGGTTAGTCCTCATTTTCTTTTCACTTTGGCACCATCCCACACCACATATGTGCTCTGTATATATGTGTTCATTATTGAAAATTTCACATAAGCATAAAAATTACTTGTAATTCCATCATCCATAAATATATGTACACGAGTACTTATTTAAATTCTTTTCTCATAGTAAAACATTAGGAACAACTAAATATGTATAAAAGAGTTCACCAAATGAAGAAGGTTACAGCTACACAGTGGAATATTATATTAAAATTTTAAATGTATATTTGATATAAAAAATATGCATATTATTAAATTAAAATGTTGGCTACATATAATATGCATAATATGATCCCATGCTTATAAAATACATATTTAGCATAAAAATAGTTTCATTATATTGTTAAATTAAAAAGCTGGTTAACTAGAATGTGTACAACATTATCTCATGGTTGTTATGGTGTAGTATCCTAAAGGCATAGGCTTTAGGATCCATCAGACTTCCTTAGTTCCTCTACTTGATTAGCTATGTGTAACCTTGTAGGACTCTCTTTAAGCTCCAGTTTATTCATCTGTAAAATGAAGATAATCATATTTACCTCATAAAATTTTGTGAATATTTCAAGAGTCGATATATGTAGAGTCCTTAGCATAGCACCTGTAACATCAACGCATGATGTTATTGTATGTAGATATTTTATATATGATCGAAATTCTCTTCCTCTCCTTCTCTCTCTCTCATACACACTCACACACATTTATAATACCTGGTAAGACTGACCAAAAAGTTTAATAAATATTGTCATCGCTGGGCAATGGGATTTCAGCGTTATTTTTCTTTGTTTTTGCTTAACTATATTTTCTATTTTTTATGATAAACAATTCTAATTATTTAGAAAAATATATCTTTAAAGTCAAATATGAATCATTATACACAGAGACTATTATGATTATTTAGAAGTGGGGTCATGAATGTTTGAACTAAGGCTGTGGCAATGGGAATGGAAAATAAGGGTAAAATGTGAAAGACACATTGCTTAGAAGTCAGTGAGTGTGAACAGAAGGAACAAGGATGATTCCAAGCACAGTGGAAAAATTGACTTGAGAAAATGGAGACTTAGTTGAGAGTGATGAAAATACTAGCTTTGGTTATGAATGTATTGGCTTCATTGGATGACAGAGAACCAAAAGAAAATGTATACAACATGATTTGGTTGAGCATTAGAGGTGGTGTCACACTGGAGATATAGACTCACAAATATACAGACATATATACAATTATATATAATAGTATACTTATATATATATGATCTATATATAGATATATGTATCTATATCAAATATATAACGTTTTATATAGATTTCTTAGTGGAGACCCAAGGGGCAAAGAAAACACAAGCCTGAAGCCCATATTTTGACCCTGAGCCCAAACTTGTAGGAAGAGAAATCAATGAAGGATAAAGAATAGCAATTCACAAACTGGTAACCCAAAGGGAGAAAAAAGTTCTGTATTCAAATAATAGGATGAGGGTGGGTTAAAAAAATTAACACTTGGATGTACAAAATGATTAACAAATTAACAATTTTTTTCTAATTTTTTTTATAATCTTCCACTTAACTAAGTAAATGGGGTAGAATAAGGATGAAAAGAACATAAACTTGCCTATTAATAGGACATAACTGAGTCTCTTCAGATCAATGTGCTTTCAGCTTTTACTTCCTCCCCCCCCCATCCCTTCTCAACTTGGAATCCAAGAATAGCTTATGTGTAATAGTGGTGTTTACATGAAGTCTGAAACAGTTATATACATCTTTTCCCAACTATGTGCTCAGTGATATCATGCTGGTACCTTAACATCAGGTATGGTATATTTATACACAGAGTTGTCACATGCTATTAAGTCAGAACATTTTGGGGGAGGGGAGAGCTGGTTAAATGTTTACTATCACATTACTCTTTACATGCCTGATGGCAGTGAACAGCAGGAGCTTCTCTTGTTGTCTTCTGAGTCTTCTGATCGCCTCAGAGATATCTCTGGCCTTCCCGGTCACTGATAGCTTGCTAATAGCCACAGATATCTACAGCTGGTCAACACAAGACCTGACCTCTTGGCTTAGTCAGGACCCAGGTGTCTTCCTTTACTGACTCATCCTTACCTCATGCTAATTAGTAGTAAAGAAATTCCAAAACAAGTTCATTGTTTTTTATTGGATCTCTTCTTGGCTAGTATCCTCCGATGGCTTCTGAGGTGGGTCACTAGGTACCATGGCCTGCTCCATACATCTTCAGCAGTAGGTCTATGAACTCTATTCAGCTTTTTTTCTCCTCTCCAATAGGTCTTACAAAAACATATGGGACAACTAAAAGAGATTTAAAATTGCTAACTTAGACTCAATTCCTGCCCAGATATTCCACACTGCTATTTTTACTCTAATGTCACCCCTCCATTTGGTGCAGTTAATGTAATGGTGTTCATTCAGAGTTGTGTTACACAAATTGTGCAAAAGACCATTTGTTTTGACTTTTTCTCTCCACAGATTTACCTACCAGTTCTCTGCCACAAGATCTTAGCCTAAAGGTGAAGCCATTGCACATATGTTCCTCTTCATTTCAACTCTCTTTTTCCCACACTCCTCCATCCAGAAGACTCGGGCTTTCTTCCTTAAGTCAAGAACTACCTCATATCATCTCTTTATATTTCTCTACCTGTGTCATTTAGTATTCTCAACTTCCAATAAAGCCTGTTGCTCAAAACTATTGCCTATGTAGGGGCCAAGAGCAAATGTCATTTGATGGCCAGAACTGAGAAATGCTTTTATCATTCCAGATCTCTTCACCCTTCTCTTGAAGCACCAAAACTCATTGCTTCAAAAGATGGAGACCCTGGAGCAACAATATTTAAAGGTATAGAAAAACATCTGGAAATATTTTTTAATATTGTCTTATTACATAAGCTTTGGAAATCAGCTAATAATTAAACAGATTTCTTTAAAATACAATGCTTTCAGGGTGGTTAATATGCTCATGTGCCTTGTAAATTCCCAAGACAGGGATATAATATGCATCACTTCCCAAACTTATTTGATTAATGAAAAATGTTTAAAGATCACCTTGTGAAGAGGGAAAAGGGCAGAGTAGGAAGATCCTAAGCTTACCTCATTCCATACCCACATCAGTATAAATAACCCAGAAAATGACCTGAAGACAGACATATCAGACTCTATACAGCTAAATGTAGAGAAGAGGCCACATAGAAGTGGGTAGGAAGGGCATAAACAGAGTCAGGAGCTAAATGGATCCATGTGACTGTCCACAGGAGGGAAGGACACCACAAGTATGGAAAGTAGAGAGAAATAGACCTTCACACTAGGCACCCCAGGCATGTGGCACCCCCAGGGGCAAGACAGCATCCCACATTTGGCTTTGAAAACCAGAAGGATATAACCTCATAATTCTTACAATCAGTTTGGCTTAACACCTGGAACTTTAAAAATCAGTGGACTTGACTCTCCCAGAGCTGGGAGAGTGAGAGAAAACTGAGTCTCTGCCATTAAAGAGACAACACAATAAACAGCCCCTCAGAAGTACAGTATAGAAACATCAATTTGAAAATTATCTGGGATTTATAGAAAGGAGATTTATTTACTAATCTCAGAGTGTGTGCTGCAGAGGCAGAGATCTTTGGGAGACTTCTCCAGGAAAAAAAGGAGGGGCAGGCACCATTTCCCTCCCCCATCCTTCTGCTTAGACACATGGGCACCTGCAGGAACCAGTGCAAAGCAAACACTCTCTACTTATCTTACTAGTAATATGCTCCCCCCACCATGTTCTCCTGCATACATGTGCCCTCCAGCCAGGCCTCCCCACCCCAGGTTTCCACCCACCACAGACCCACACAAAAGTTGCCAACACCAAACACACTATCCACTCACTCCCCTACACACTCACCCCCTCTACCCCTGTGGCAGGAGTTTTCTAATGCAGTTTCTGGTCCCCTCCCACAAAAAAACCTGCACAAACTAAGCTAACACCATGAAACCCACACCTGTGTTCTCCTATAGACCTGCTCCCTCCAATACGACTTTGGCAGGAGCCCATCCAAAGCAGTGCCATAGGCTGGCAGGGTATAAGCAGCTCCAGCAGGGGCAAGCACCACTCCAAAGTGACTCTTGCCCCTGGGGTAGGGAAAGATAATCACACACACCAGTCCCACTGTAGCCCCAGCAGTGGGCTGGAGTCAGACATCTGGTCTGAATTCAGACCCCACCCACCAATGAAAGCTTCACAGGGGACAACACAGGGAAAATACCCTGTAATTTGGTGCTATTTCATCTCTGGTAAACATCCGTCTGATTCAACTCAAGCCCAAGGAGGCTCCAGACTAGCCTAGTAACAACAGAAATACCAAACACTGCCCCCATAGGCAAAGAGAACCATTTCTGATGATTGTACTGATGACAAAAGCAGTTCCATTACAACAGTAGTGCACGTGCACAACACATATAGGAGACACCCCTTAAGCACCAGGTTCTGGTGTACAGGGGACATTGCACTACAGGCACTATAGGACCTCTTTTTCATAAGGCTGCTACTTTCAAGAGCAGGAGATGTAGCTGTTTTCCTAACACATAGAAACAGACACAGAGAGACAAAATGAGGGGACAGAAGAAGATGTACTAAATGAAAGAACAGGACAAAATCACAGCAAGAGAGCTAGCGAAACAAAATGGAGATAAGAAATATGCCTGATAGAGGGGCGCCTGGGTGGCTCAGTTGGTTAAGTGTCCAACTTCCATTCAGGTCATAATCTCATGGTTCGTGAGTTCAAGGCCCACATTGGGATCTGTCGTGACAGCTTGGAGCCTGGATCCTGGAGCCTGCTTTGGATTCTGTGTCTCTTCTCTCTCTGTTCCTTCCCTGTTCATACTCTCTCTCTTTCTCTCTCAAAAATGAATAAACATTAAAAAAATAAAAAAAAAGAAATATGCCTGACAGAAAATTTAAAGTAATGGTCATAAAGATACTCACTGGACTTGAGAAGGGTGAAAGATCTCAGTGAAACCTTAAACAAAGACTTAGAAAAAATTTTAAAAACCAACCAGAGATAAGGAACTCAATAACTGAAATTAAAAATAAACTAGATGGAATTAATAATTCAGAAGGGGAAGTGGAAAAATGGATCAGTGACCTGGAGGATAAAGTAATGGAAAGCAATCAAGCTGAACAGGAGAGAGGAAAAAAAATAAATGAAAATAGACTTAGGGAACTTATCTACACTGTAAAGCATAATAACATTCACATTATAGAGATCCCAGAAGAAGAGAGACAAAGATGGCAGAAACTGTATTTGAAGAAATAATACCCATAAACTTCCCAAATCTGGGGAAGAAAACAGACATCCAGATCCAGGAGGCATAGTGAACCTTCAATAAAATCAGCCCAACGAGGTCCACACCAAGGCACAAAAAGAAACGATAAAGAGAGAATTTCAAAACAGCAAGAGAAAAGGAAACAGTTACATACAAGAGAAACCCCATAAACCTACCAGCTGATTTTTCAATAGAAGTTTTGCAAGCCAGAAAGGAGTGGCATGATATATTCAAAATGCTAAAAGAAAAAAAATCTGCAACAAAGAATATTCTATTCAGCAAGGCTACCATTCAGAATAGAAGGAGAGATAAAGAGTTTCCAAGGTGAACAAAATTTAAATGAATTCATGATCAATAAATCAGTCTTCAAGAAATATTAAAGGAACTTTTTGATTAGAAAAGGAAAACCATAAGTAGGAGTAAGAAAAGTAGGAAACAAAAAAGCAGTAAAATTAAATATATCTATAAAAGTAAGTCAAGGAATCTACAAAATAAATGCAGTGTATGACACCATATACATAAGATGTGGAAGAGAAGAGGAGTAAATAATGGGTTCAAACTTAAATGACCATCAACTTAATATAAACTGGTATATGTAGAACATGTTATATACAAATTGAATGCTAACCACAAATCAAAAACCAGTAATAGATATGCAAAAAATAAAGAGAAAGTAATCCAAAAATATTTCTAAATAAAGCCAGGAAAACAAGAGCAAGAGAAAAAAAGTAACAGAGAAGAATTACAAAAACAACCATAAAACAAGTAAAAAAAAATCACAAGTGCATACCTATCAATAATTACTTTGAATGTAAATGAACTAAATGCCCCAATAAAAAGAAGACCTATCTGTATGCTAGAAAACAAGAACTATCTGTATGCTACCTACAAGAGACTCATTTCAGACCTAAAGACACATGCGGATTAAAAGTGAAGGGATGGAAAATATTTATTAAGCAATTGTAAATGAAAAGAAAGCCAGGGTGGCTAAACTTATATCAGACAAAATAGGCTTTAAAACAAAGACTGTAACAAGAGACAAAGAAGGGCACTATATATCATAAAAGGAATAACTGAACAAAAAGATATAACAATTGTAAATACTTGAGCACCCAACCTGGAGGCATCCAAATACATAAAACAGCTAATAACAAACATAAAGGAAGTAATCAATAGTGATACAATAATAATAGGGCATGTTAACAATCCATTTACATGAATGGGTAAATCATCCAAACAGAAAAACCAATGAGGAAACAGTAGCTTTGAATGTAACATCAGACCAAATGGATCTAACAGATATATTCAGGATATTTCATCCAAAAACAGAAGAATACACTTCTTTTCAACTGCACATGAAACATTTTCCAGAATAGATCATATATATGGCCACAAATCAAATCTCAACAAATTCAAAAAAGATCGAAGTCATACCATGCATCTTTTCTGATCACAATGCTATGACACTAGACATCAGTCACATGAAAAGAAATCTGGAAAAAATACACATACATGGAGGTTAAGTAACATGCTTAACAATGAATGGCTCAATATAATAGAAATCAATGAGAAAATTTTAAAAAAACACATGAAAATGAAAACACAACAGTCCAAAATCTTTGGGGTAGAGCAAAAGCTTTTTGAAGAAGGAAGTTTATAGTAACACAGGCCTACCTCAAGAAGTAAGAAAATTTTCAAATAAACAACTTAACCTTACACATAAAAGATTGGGCAAAGAACAAACAATACCCAAAACCAATAGAAGGAAGGAAATAATAAAGATTAGAGAAGAAATAAATGAAATAGGAACAAAAAATAGAATAGATTAATGAAACCAGGAGTTGGTTCTTTGGACTTTTAGCCAGACTCATCATTTTAAAAAAAGGAAAGGAATCAAATAAATCACAAATGAAGAAGGAAAAATAACAACTGACACCACATAAATACAAAGGATTATAAGAGAATATTATGAAAAATTACATCCTAACAAACTGAACAAGCTAGAAGAAATGGATAAATTTCTAAAAAACATATAACCTACCAAAATTGAATCAGGAAGAAATAGAAAATTTGAACAGACTGATAACTATCAAATAAATTGAATCAGTAATCAAAAAACTTCCCAAAAATGAAAGTGTAAGACCAGATGGCTTTACAGGTGAATTATACCAAACATTTAAAGAAGAGTTAATACCTATTCTTATCAAACTATTTCAAAAAATAGAAGAGAAAGGAAAGCTTCCAAATTCATTCTATGAGGCCAGCATTACCCTGATACCAAAACCAGGTTAAAGACCACAAAAGAGAAACTATAGGGCAATCTCTGACAAACATACATGCAAAAATCCTCAACAAAATATTATCAAACTGAATCAAACAATATATTAAATATATTTTTTAAAATATTATTCATCAATGAATAAATCAAGTGGGATTTATTCCCAGCATGCAAATGTGGCTCAACATTTGTAAATTAATCAACATGATACATCATATCAGTAAGATAAAGGATAAAAAACATATGGTCATTTCAATAGAAAAAGAATTTGACAAAGTACAACATCCATTAATGATAAAAATGCTATACAAAGTAGGTTTAGAGGGAACATACCTCAATATAATAAAAGCCATATATGAAAAACACATGGTGAACATTATACTCAATGGGGAAACTAGGAGTTTTTTCCCTAAAATCAAAAAGAAGACAAGGATGTCCACTCTCACCACTTTTATCCAACATAATACTGGAACTCCTACTCAGAGCAATGAGACAACAAAAAGAAATAAAAGGCATCCAAATCAATAAGGAAGAAGTAAAACTTTCACTATTTGCAGTTGACAAAATACAATATATAGAAAACCCTAAAGACTCTACCATAAAGCTACTAGAACTGATAAATGAATTCAGTAAGGTTGCAGGGATACAAAATCAATATACAGAAATTTGTTGCATTTCTATACACTAATAATGCAGTATCAGAAAGAGAAATTAAGAAATCAATCCTATTTACAATTGCACTAAAAAGAACAAAATGCCTAGAAAAACTTAATCAAGGGGGTTAAAGATTTGTACTCTGAAAACTATAAAACACTGATGAAAGAAATTTAAGATGACACAAACAAATGAGAAAGTATGCTCATAGATTAGTACAATAAATATTGTTAAAATGTCCATACTACCCAAAACAATCTACAGATTTAATTCAATCCGTATAAACTACAAAGCTCTAGTAATCAAAACAATATGGTTCTGGCACAGAAATGGAAACATAGGTTAATGAAACAGTATAGAGAAATAAACTCACACTTTTAAGGTCAATTAATCTTTGACAAAAGAGGCAACAATATGCGATGGGGAAAAGACAGTCTGTTTAGCAAATGGTGCTAAGAAAACTAGACAGATACATTCAAAAGAATGACACAAGACAACTTTCTTACACCATGCACAAAAATAAACTCAAAATGGATTAAGGACCTAAATATGACACCTAAAACCTTAAAATCCTAAAGAGATTTCTGACATTGGACTTAACAACATTTTTCTAGATATGTTTCCTAAGTCAAGGGAAACAAAAGAAAAATAAACTGCTGAGAATACATCAAAACAGAAAGCTTCTGGGGCACCTGGGTAGCTCAGTCAGTTAAGTGTTTAACGTAATCTCAGCTCATGTCTCAATCTCAGGGTTGTGAGCTTCAGACCCTGTGTTGGGTTCTGAGGTGAAAATGAAGTCTACAGAAGAAAGAAAGAAAGAAAGAAAGAAAGAAAGAAAGAAAGAAAGAAAGAAAGAAAGAAAGAAAGAAAGAAAGAAAGAAAGAAAGAAAGAAAGAAAGAAAAGAAAGAAAGAAAATGCAAGCTTCTACACAGCAAAGGAAAAAATCAATAAAAACTAAAAGGCAGCCTAGTGAATGGGAGAAGACATTTGTAATGACATATTCAATAAGGGGCTAGTATTCAAAATATGTAAAGAACTTACACAATTAAACACTCCAAAAACAAATAATCCAATTTTTTAAAAGGGCAGAAGACATGAACAAACATTGCTCCAAAGAATACATACAGATGGCCTAAAGACACATGAAAAGATCCTCGACTAATCATCAGAGAAATGCAAATCAAGACCACAATGAGATATCATGTCAGAATGGCTAAATTCAAAAACACAAGAAACAAGTGTTGGCAAGCATGTGAAGAAAAAGGAACTCTCATGTGCTGTTGGTAGGAATGCAAACTAGTGTGAACACTATTGAAGACAGTATGGAAGTTCCCCAAATGATTAAAAATAGAATTACCCTATGATATAGTCATTTCACTACTGGGTACTTAGCCAAAGAATATGAAAATACTAATTCAAAAAGATATATGCACCTCCATGTTTATTGCAGCATTATTTTCAATAGCCAAATTATGGAAGCAGCCCAAGTGTCCATTGATAAATAAATGGATATAGGTGATTTGGTGTGTGTATATATATATATATATATATATATATATATATATATACACACATACATATATATATATATATATACACACACACACAATGGAATATTACTCAGCTATTAAAAAAATGAAATCTTGCCATTTGCAACAACATGTATGGAGCTAAAAAGTATGACACTAAGTGAAATAAATCAGAGAAAGACAAATACCATATGATTTCCCTTGCATGTGGATATTAAGAAACAAAAAAAAATGAACAAAGGAAGAAAAGAGACAAACCATAACACAGACTCTTAACTGTAGAGAAAAATTAATGGTTTCCAGAGGGGAGGTGGGTGGGGGGAAGGGTGAAATAGGTGATGGAGATCAAAGAGTGCACTTATCTTGATGAGCATTGAGTAATGTACAAAATTGTGAATCACTGTATTGTACACCTGAAACTAATATAGCATTGTATGTTAACTATACCAGAATTAATTTTTTTTAAAAAAGATCACCTTGTAGAACTAAAATTCTATGTACCAAATTTTTGGAGACACTGAGTTACTCAGGAGAACCAAACATAATCCAGATAGAAATAACGGGAGAATTTTCTACTGGAAAAAATAGCTTTTTCTTGGTGACCTCCATTTGTATCCCTCTTTGTCTCAAAAACCAAAATTATTGGGGAACCTGGGTGGTTCAGTCGGTTGAGCGTCCGACTTCAGCTCAGGTCATGATTTCATGGTTCATGAGTTTGAGCCCGGTGTTGGGCTCTGTGCTGATGGCTCAGACCCTGGAGCCTGCTCTGGATTCGTGTCTCCCTCTCTGTCTGCCCCTACCCCGCTCCTGCTCTGACTGTCTCTCTCTCTCAAAATAAATAAATAAGTAAGTAAATAAATAAACATTAAAATAATAAATAAATAAATAAATAATAACCAAAATTATTTAGAAAAGCTAAACTGACATTGATTAAACAGATCCTCCAAGCATACACATACATGTGTGTTATCTATAACGATGTTAAGGGTAGCTTCATTATTGTTTTTTCTGCCATAAGGACTTAACAATTTAGCAAATTATTCCTATGAGCATTAATAGTAACTTCACACATTGATTCTGCTAATAGAAATTTAAAAGTGCTAACTTTAATCCTATTGAGTAACTTAAGCAATGGGGAAATCTGAAAGAAGGCAAGTCTATAAAGGATTAGACTAAACTCTGCTCTCTGCTTTATGGATTACTTTCCTGGAGCCAGGATCACTATTTGGCATTCAGCTTCTCTGACTTTCTCATGTGCTCATTATTAATGGTAACCATATGTTGCTATTAATGGCACACTTTTATTTTAGTAACTGGAAGCATTCTATTATGCTGCTGGCATTCAAATTTATCCACACAACTCCATGGTCAAAAATGGCAAGTCTGGGGCCACGTAGGTTCACTGGTTTGGTAGTGTGATCATGATGTCCCCAAAGCCAAAGTCAGGGTGGTGCTTTCACTGAAATCCCGACTTTACTATTCCACCAGGTCTCCTCTTTACTTCAAGGAGAAGTACCAGAGCCATGGTGCCTGCTTTCCTGGGACCTTAGCTCTTTTGGATGCCTCAGACTGACCTGACATTGTGCAGCTGCCTGTCATGGAGCATGTCCCCAGAGGGTTGTCCTAAAGAAACATTTTGTCTATAGGACCAACCTCATTCAAAGGGACATTTTAGACAGCATTGCAAAGCTTTCTGTAGAAAAGGAAACCTTTTAGCATACAATGTATTCCTTGCACAAAACACTAATTTGTTTTTTAAAGAATCTTCTCATTGCTTATTATTACTGGTATTCAATACATTCAAAAATGTCAGCAGAGTATCAATAATTATTTATTTCTGATGCATCCTTTGGCCAGCTGAGAAACACTGATCTTTACTGGTAGTTCAGCCACATAATTTTTATGCAGATAACACAAATATGACATACATATATTACATATAACATCAAAAATTTATAAATATAATATTTGTCTTTCTCTGACTGACTTATTTCCCTTAGTGTAATACATTATAGCTCCATCCACATTGTTTCAAATGGCAAGATTTCATTCTTTTTTTATGGTTGAGTAATATTGCAGTATATATATATATATATATATATATATATATATATAGTATTTATAGTAGTATTTATAGTAGTATAGTGTAATAATATATATATTATTTAGTGTAGTAGCATAGTAGTATTATTTATAGTAGTATATATAGTATTTATAGTAGTATGGTAGTATTTATAGTAGTATATATAGTAGTAAAGTAGTATACATTATTTATAATAGTAGTATATAGTATTATTTATAGTAGTATATATAGTATTTATAGTAGTATTATATATATTATTTATAGTAGTATATATATTATTTATAGTAGTACTATAGCAGTATAGTAGTATAGTAGTATTATTTATAGTAGTATACTATAGTATTATATATAGTAGTATAGTAGTATTATATATATTATTTATAGTAGTATATAGTATAGTAGTTTAGTAGTATTTATAGTATTATTTATAATAGTAATATACTATATAGTATATATATTATTTATAGTAGTATTTATAGAAATATATATATATATATATATACACACACACACACACACACACACACACACACACACTACTTCTTCTTTATCCACTCATCAGTATGGACATTTGGGCTCATTCCATAATTGAACTATAGTTTATAATGCTGCTGTAAACATTAGGGTATATGTGTCTCTTCAAATCAGTATTTTTGTATCTTTTTGGTAAATACTCTCGTACTACAATTGCTGAGTCATCTATAGGGTAAGTCGATTTTAACTTCTTGTGGATGCTCCATATTGTTTTTTACAGTGGCTGCACTAGTTTGCATTCCCACCAACAGTGTAAGAGGGTTCCCCTATCATCAAATCCTCACCAACACTTATTGCTTCCTGTGCTGTTAATTTTAGCCATTCTGACAGGTGTGAGGTATTATCTTACTGTAGTTTTGACTTGTATTTCCCTGATGAGTGATGGTGAGCATCTTTTCATGTGACTGTTAGCCATCTGTCTGTTTTCTTTGGAACAATGTCTATTCATGTCTTCTGCCTATTTCCTAACTGGATGATTTGGTTTTTGGGTATTGGGTTTGGTAAGTTCTTTGTAAATCTTGGATACTAACATTTACCAAATACGGCATTTGCAAATATCTTCTCCCATTCCTTCAAATGCAACTATTTTGTGAAGAATTCATGAAAAGTTTTTACATGAAGAAGAGTCTTGTAAAATGATAAAATGAAAAGTGATTTCAATTTTCTTATTTTCAGTTGTCTTTAGTTTTGTTGATTGTTTCCTTCACTGTGCAGAAGCTTTTTATCTTGATGAAGTCCCAAGACTTCATTTTTGCTTTTGTTGGTTTCCTATCTCATGTTAGCTTTTACATCAATTTTGTAAAAATTTGCTTTTGATGGTTTCCTATCTCATGTTAGCTTTTACATCAATTTTGAGTTTATTTTTCTCTGTGGTGTAAGAAAGTCTTGTTTCATACATCATTTTTTTAAATTTACATCTAAGATAGTTAGCATATAGTACAACAATGATTTCAGGAGTAGATTCCTTAATGCCCTCTACCTATTTGGCCCATCCCCACTCCCACAACCCCTCCAGCAACCCTCTGTTTGTTCTCTATATTTAAGAGTCTCATGTTTTGTCCCCCTCCCTGTTTTTATATCATTTTTACTTCCCCTCCCTTATGTTCATCTGTTTTCCAACTTAAAGTCCTCATATGAGTGAAGTCATATGATATTTCTCTTTCTCTGACTAATTTTGCTCAGCATAATACCCTCTAGTTCCATTCACGTAGTTGCAAATGGCAAGATTTCATTCTTTATGATTGCTGAATAATACACCATTGTATATATATACCACTTCTTCTTTATCAATTCATCCATCAATGGACATTTAGGTTCTTATCATATTTTGTCTAGTGTTGATAACACTGCTGTAAACATTGGGGTGCATGTGCCTCATCGAAACAACACCCTGTATCCCTTGGATGAACACCTAGTAGTGTAATTGCTGGGTCGTAGGGTAGTTCTATTTTTAGTTTTTTGAGGAACCTCCATATTGCTTTCCAGAGTGGCTGCACCAGCTTGCATTCCCACAATGGTGCAAAAGAGATCCTCTTTCTCCACATCCTCGCCAGCATCTGTTGTTGCCGGAGTTGTTAATGTTAACCATTCTGACAGGTGTGAGGTGGTATCTCATTATGGCTTTGATTTGTATTTCCCTGATGATGAGTGATGTGGAGCATTTTTTCATGTGTCAGTTGGCCATCTGGATGTCTTCTTGGAGAAGTGTTTATTCATGTCTTTGGCCCATTTCTTCACTGGATTATTCGTTTTTTGGGTGCTGAGTTTGATAAGTTCTTTACAGATTTTGGATACTTACCCTTCATCTGATATGTCGTTTGCAAATATCTTCTCCCATTGTGTTGGCTGCGTTTTAGTTTTGCTGATTGTTTCCTTTGCTGTGCAGAAGCTTTTTATTTTGATGAGGTCCTAGTAGTTCATTTTTGCTTTTGTTTCCCTTGCCTCTAGAGACGTGTTGTGCAAGAAGTTGCTGCAGACAAGATCGAAGAGGTTTTTGCCTGCTTTCTCTTCAAGGATTTTGATGGCTTCCTTTCTTACATTGAGGTCTTTCATCCATTTTGAGTTTATTTTTGTGTATGGTGTAAGAAAGTGGTCCAGGTTCATTCTTCTGCATGTCACTGTCCAGTTTCCCCAACACCATTTGCTGAAGAGACTGTCTTTATTCCATTGGATATTCTTTCCTGCTTTGTCAAAGATTAGCTAGCCATACGTTTGTGGGTCCATTTCTGGGTTCTCTATTCTGTTCCATTCATCTGAGTGTCTGTTCTTGTGCTAGTACCATACCGTCTTGCTGATTATAGCTCTGTAGTATAGTTTGAAGTCCAGGATTGTGATGCTTCCTGCTTTTGTTTTCTTTTTCAAGATTGCTTTAGCTATTCAGGGTCTTTTATGGTTCCATACAAATTTTAGGATTATTTTTTCTAGCTCTGTGAAGAATGCTGGTGTTATTTTGATAGGGATTGCATTGAATATGTAGATTGCTTTGGGTAGGGTAGACATTTTAACAATATTTGTTCTTCTAATGCATGAGCATGGAATATTTTTCCTTTGTGTGTGTGTGTGTGTCTTCAATTTCTTTCATAAGCTTTCTATAGTTTTCAGTGTATAGATTTTACACTTAGTTAGATTTTACACTTTTACACTTAGTTAGATTTATTCCTAGGTATTTTATGGGTTTTGATGCAATTTTAAATGGGATTGATTCCTTGATTTCGCTTTCTGTTACTTCCTTATTGGTGTACAGGGATGCAACTGATATCTGTGCATTGATTTTATATCCTGCAACTTTGCTGAATTCATGGATCAGTTCTAGCAGTTTTTCGGTGGAATATTTTGGGTTTTCCATGTAGAGTATCATGTCATCTAGGAAAAGTGAAACTTTGACTTCCTCTTGGTCTATTTGGATGTCTTTTATTCCTTTGTATTATCTGATTGCTGAGGCTAAGACTTCCAATACCATGTTGAGTAACAGTGGTGAGAGTGGACATTCCTGTCTTGTTCCTGACCTCAGTTTTTTCCCATTGAGGATGATACTAGCAGTGGGTCTTTCATATATGGCTTTCAGGATCTTGAGGTATGATCCTTCTAACTGTACATTCTTGAGGGTTTTTATCAAGAAAGGATGCTGTGGCTAGGGGGCCAACATGGTGGAGAAGTAGGGGGATCCCATGTTCCCTCATCTCTCAAACAAAGCAGTGTTGAAACTAAAGGACTTTGAACTCCGAGAGTCTGGGAGGCAAAGAGACAGTTGCTTCCAGGGACCCACTGGGACAACCTGACAGGCCATAGGTGTATGATTGTGAACTAGAAGAAATAAAACAAACGGAAGAAAAGGAGCCCTTCTGCGGAAAGACAAAGGGAAGAGAGAGTCTGGGAAAGCATAGGACTGTATCTGTACAAGAGAAAAAAACATGGACTGGGACAGAGAAAGATCTAATCTCTAACTAAAGGTTTTTTTCCAGACTCGGGCCAGCTGCCCTGATCACACACCTGGGGAGGAGGGGAGCCAGGCCCAGTCTCAGTGGCTAGGTCAGGGGTGTAGTCTGCAGTAGGAGAATGTGATCTCCTCCCTGGAGTGCTGTGGGACAGAACAAAGCCTGCTTGCATCCGCTAGCCAGAGACCATATATTGGGCGGTGTAGAGCTGCACTCTCCCAGTACCAGGGCACGCAGAGCAGGAGTTTGAATCCCAGCCATGTGCCTGGGCATGGGAGTAGGCAGAGTGGGACAAACAACCTCATTTACACCCATGACACAGTGAAAACAGCTTGAACAGAGTGGTTTGGGACACCTGGTCTTCGAGGATAGACTGGGGTGTTGCTATTTTTCTCCCCACTACAAACAAGGTAGGGCTTCAGGACAGAGGGCCCAGAGAGGAGGCAGACCCACCTACACCAAACCATGCCCTTCTATGCCTGGTAACTGCCTATCTACTGAATCAGGATTGACGCTGAGAACAAGACAGCCCCTCCTCCAGACCAGTGCTGTTGCATTGCCTGGTTTAATTCTCAGACAATTCTTATATAGATATAGTATTCCTTCCTTTTCTCCTTCTTATCTCTTCCCTCCTCTAGTTTGGTTACTCTGGTTCTTGTTTTGTTTAAGCAGACATTTTTAATCAATTCTCTTGATACATGTTCCTCACCTCCTTCTTTATTTTCCTTTCTCTCTCTTTGCATTTAGCCCTATAGTTTCTCTTTCTGGTCAATTTTATTTTTTTTCTTTTTCCCTGCCCCTGTCATTTCTCTCTTTGTATAGGGTAAGGCCTCTTCCATCAGTACTGCCTCCACCCTGTTGTTTACTTGTAGCTGGTGTTTCTGTTTTTTCTTTTGGGGTTTATTTTTGCTTGTGTGTGTGTTTGTGTGTTTTTGTTCTCTGTTTGTTGTTTGTTTTCCTTTCCAAGGCTATTTAAACAAACAAATCAAAGCACACTGAATGGAGGGTTCAAAATATCACTATGAGTAGGGAGATAGAGTAACCAAAGTCACAACAACAGAGAGAAAGTAACACTCTCAAAAAAAAAAAAAAAACCTCCTGAAGGGCCAGGCCCTGAACAGTGTATGACCCCTCTTTAATATAGTAGTGCTCACAAGTACAGGGCATATAACTAGCTTTTAAAACACATTAGGACAGAAATCTAGCCAAAATGATGAAATAGAAGAATTCTCCTCAAAAGAAATTCCAGGAAAAAATGACAGCTAAAAATTGCTCAAAACATATACAAACAATGTAACTGAACAAGAAATTAGAATAATACTCATATGATTAATCACTAGAGTTGAGAAAAGGATAGAAGACAGGAAATAATCTATTGCTACAGACATCAAGGATCTAAAAAATAGTGATGATGAATTAAAAATGCTATAAATGAGGTGCAAAATAAACTAGACAGAGAAAGTGACAATTGAAGAGGCAGAGGGAAGAATATGTGAAATAGAAGATAAAATTTGGAAAAAGATAAATCTGAGAAAAATACAGATAAAAAAAATCTGGATTACAAGGGGATAATTAGGGACTAAGTGATTCAATGAAAGAGAACAATATCCATATATAGGAGTTCCAGAAGAAGAAGAAGAAGAAAGAGAGAGAGAGAAAGGTAACAGACAGTGAAATCCAGGAGGCACAAAGAACTTCCTTCAGACTTAACATGAATCAATCTACTGCATGACATATCATAGTGAAACTGGAAAAATATGAAGATAAAGAGAATTCTAAAAGAAACAAGGGATAAACACGACTTAACCAACAAGGGTAGAAACATAAGGGTAGTAACAGACCTACTTACTGAAACCTTGCAGGCCAGAAAGGAATGGCAGGAAATTTTAAATGTGCTGAATAGTAAAAATATGCAGCCAATAATCCTTTTTCCAGCAAGCCTGTCATTCAGAATAGAAGGATAGATAAAAGTTTTCCCAAACAAACAAAAACTGAAGGAATTCACCACCACTAAACCAGCCCTACAGAAGATCCTAAGGGGGATTCTGTGAGTGAAATGTTGCCAGGACCAAAAATTACCAGACACATCACTACAAGCATGAAACCTACACATATCGCAATGACTCTAAACCCATATCTCTCAATACTAACACTGAATGTAAATGGACTAAATGCTCCAGTCAAAAGACATAGGGTATCAGAATGTATAATAAAAACAAGACCAATCTATTCACTATCTACAAGAGACCAAATTTAGACCTGAGAACACCTTCAGATTGAAAGTGAAGGGATGGAGAACTACCTATCATGCCAATGGAAGTCAAAAGGAAGATGGAGGAGCCATACTTACATCAGACAAACTAGATTTTAAACTAAATACTGTAATAAGAGATGAAATAGGGCATTATATAATAATTCTGGAGTCTATCCATCAAAAAGAGATAACAATTATAAATGTTTATGCACCAAATTTGGGGCATCCAAATATATAAAACAATCACAAACCGAAGCAATCTTAGTGGAAATAATGTGATAATTGTTGGGGACTTTAATACTCCAATTACAACAATGGACAGATCATCTAGACAGAAAACCAATATAGAAACAATGGCCCTGAATGATACACTGGACCAGATGGACTTGACAGGTATATTTAGAATTTTTCATCATAAAGCAGCAGAATATACATTCTTTTCAAGTTCACATGGAACATTCTCCAAGACAGATCACATACTGAGTCACAAAAAAACTCTCAATAAATACAAAAGAATTGAGATCATGCCAACAAACTTTCAAATCACAATGCTAAACAAGAAAAATTTGGAAACTCTTCAAATGCATGGAGGTTAAAGAACACCCTACTAAAGAATGAATGGGTCAACCAGGCAATTAGAGAAGAAATTTAAAAATATATGGAAACAAATGAAAATGAAAATACAACAATCCAAATGCTTTGGGATGCAGCGAAGGCAGTCCTGAGAGGAAAATACATTGCAATCCAGGCTTATCTCAAGAAACAAGAAAAATCCCAAATACAAAATCTAACAGCACACCTAAAGGAAATAGAAGCAGAACAGCAAAGGCAGCCTAAACCCAGCAGAAGAAGAGAAATAATAAAGATCAGAGCAGACATAAACAATATAGAATCTAAAAAAACTGTAGAGCAGATCAACGAAACCAAGAGTTGGTTTTTTGAAAAAATAAACAAAATTGACAAACCTCTAGCCAGGCTTCTCAAAAAGAAAAGGGAGATGACCCAAATAGATAAAATCATGATTTAAAGTGGAATTATTACAACCAATCTCTCAGAGATACAAACAATTATCAGGGAATACTATGAAAAATTATATGCCAACAAACTGGACAACCTGGAAGAAATGGACACATTCCTAAACACCCACACGCTTCCAAAACTCAATCAGGAGGAAATAGAAAGCTTGAACAGACCCATAACCAGCGAAGAAATTGAATCTGTTATCAAAAATCTCCCAACAAATAAGAGTCCAGGACCACATGGCTTCCCAGGGGAGTTCTACCAGACGTTTAAAGCAGAGATAATACCTATCCTTCTCAAGCTATTCCAAGAAATACAAAGGGAAGGAAAACTTCCAGACTCATTCTATGAAGCCAGCATTACTTTGATTCCTAAACCAGACAGAGACCCAGTAAACAAAAGAGAACTACAGGACAATATCCCTGATGAATATGCTTGCAAAAATTCTCAATAAGATACTAGCAAATCGAATTCAACAGCATATAAAAAGAATTATTCACCATGATCAAGTGGGATTCATTCCTGGGATGCAGGGCATCCCCATTCCTGGGATGCACGTTCAACATTCACAAATCAATCAATATGATACATCACATTAATAAAAGAAAAGAACCATATGATCCTGTCTATTGATGCAGAAAAAGCATTTGACAAAACTCAGCACTCTTTCTTAATAAAAACCTTGAGAAAGTCGGGATAGAAGGAACACACTTAAACATCATAAATGCCATTTATGAAAAGCCCACAGCTAATATCATCCTCCATGGGGAAAAACTGAGAGCTTTCCCCCTGAGATCACGAACACGACAGAGATGTCCACTCTCACTGCTATTGTTTAACATAGTGTTGGAAGTTCTAGCATCAGCAATCAGACAACAAAAGGAAATCAAAGGCATCAAAATTGGCAATGATGATGTCAAGCTTCACTTTTTGCAGATGACATGATACTATACATGGAAAACCCGACAGACTCCACCAAAAGTCTGCTAGAACTGATACATGAACTCAGCAGAGTCTCAGGATACAAAATTAATGTACAGTAATCAGTTGCATTCTTATACACTAATAATGAAGCAGTGGAAAGACAAATAAAGAAACTGATCCCATTCACAATTGCACCAAGAAGCATAAAATATCTAGTAATAAACCTGACCACAAATGCAAAATATCTATATGCTGAAAACTATAGAAAGCTTTTGAAGGAAATTGAAGAAGACACAAAGAAATGGAAAAACATTCCGTGCTCATGGATTGGAAGAATAAATATTGTTAAAATGTCAATACTACACAAAGCTATCTACACACTCAATGCAATCCCAATCAAAATTGCACCAGTATTCTTCTCGAAGCTAGAACAAGCAATCCTAAAATTTTTGTGGAACCACAACAGACCCCGAATAGCCAAAGTAATTTTGAAGAAGAAAACCAAAGTGGGAGGCATCACAATCCCAGACTTTAGCCTCTACTACAGAGCTGTCCTCATCAAGACAGCATGGTATTGGCACAAAAACAGACACATAGACCAATGGAATAGGATAGAAACCCCAGAATTAAACCCACAAAAGTATGGCCAACTAATCTTTGACAAAGCAGGAAAGAATATCCAATGGAAAACAGACAGTCTCTTTAACAAATGGTGCTGGGAGAACTGGACAGCAACATGCAGAAGGATGAAATTAGAACACTTTCTTACTCCATTCACAAAGATAAACTCAAATGGATAAAGGACCTGAATGTGAGACAGGAAACCATCAAAACCATAAAGGAGAAAGCAGGAAAAAACCTCTTTGACCTCAGCCGCAGAAATTTCTTACTTGACACATTCCAAAGGAAAGGGGATTGAAAGCAAAAGTTAACTATCGGGACCTCATAAAGATAAAAAGCTTCTGCACTGCCAAGGAAACAATCAACAAAACTAAAAGGCAACCGACGGAATGGGAAAAGATATTTGCATAGACATATCGGACAAAGGGTTAGTATCCAAAATCTATAAAGAGCTCACCAAACTCCACACCCAAAAAACAAATAATCCAGTGAAGAAATGGGCATTTCGGATAGTCCCTGGAGTGGTGCGGAACTGCAGGGCTCTTCCCCTGTGCTGGCTAGCGTAACTTGTGTTGGTGGGCAGGGCCACAGTCAGACCCGATGTCTGTCCCCAGCCCACCGCTGGGGCCACAGTCAGACTGGTGTGTACCTTATCTTCCCCTCTCCCACGGGCAGGACTCACTGTGGAGTGGTGTGGCCCCTGTCACACCAGGGCCAAGTGGGCTACTTGCACACTTTTAGGCTTGTGGTGCTGCTTTGATGGGATCTGGCCTATTGGCCAGGGTGGATCTGCAAGGTGCACAGGAGCGGGAGGGGTAGGATTAGTTTGCTTTGCCATGGTGGTCCCTGCTGGAGGGGCCCTGCAGCACCAGGAGAGAGGCAGACCCATTGGAGGTATGGATCCACAGAAGCACAGAATTCCCTCTGGGATTTTGGCTGGGGGATGGGAGAGGGAGATGGTGCTGGCCAGTGTCTTTGTTCCCCGCTGCTGACCTGAACTCTGTCTTCCAGGGCTCAACACCTCTCCCTCTCGGTGTCCTCTCACCCTCCCACTCTCTGAGCGGAGGTGTTGACTTATAACATTCCAGATGTTAAGTCCCACTGGCTGTCAGAACTCATGCAGTCCGGCCCCTCCACTTTGGCAAGCCAGACTCAGGGGCTCTGCCTTGCCAGGCAAGCTGCCCCTCCACTGCCCCAGCTCCCTCCCACCAGTCTGTGTAGCGTGCACCGCCTCCATGCCCTTCCTACCCTCTTCCGTGGGCCTCTTGGCTATGCTTGGCTCTGGAGAATCCATTCTGCTAGTCTTCTGGCAGTTTTCTTGGTTATTTAGGCAGGTGTGGGTGGCATCTAAGTGATCAGTAGGACATGGTGAGCCCAGCGTCCTCCTATTCTGCCATCTTCTCCCCTGGATCTTGATTTGTTATCCATTCTGTTACCCTATGTTTTTTCTGGAGTATCTAGTCCATTGACGTTTAGAGTGAATACTGAAAGATATGAATTTATTGCCTTCATGTTGCCTGTAGAGTTGCTTTGGTCTTTTTGTTTTCCTTTTTTCTTTCTTTTCTTTTCTTTTCTTTTCTTCTTCTTCTTCTTCTTCTTCTTCTTCTTCTTTTTTTTTTTTTTTTGTCTTTTCTCCCCTCAGAGAGTCCCCCTTAAAATTTCTTGGAGGGCTGGTCACAAACTCCTTGAGTTTTTGTTTGTCTTGGAAATTCAATATCTCTCCTATTTTGAATGACAGCCTTGCTAGTAAAGAATTCTTGGCTGCACATTTTTCCAATTCAGTGCATTGAATATATCCTTGCCACTCTTTTCTGTCTTGGCAAGATTCTGTGGATAGGTCTGCAGCGAACCTGATCTGTCTTCCCTTATAAGTTAAGGATTCTTTTCCCTTCCCACTTTCATAATTCTTTCCTTTTCTGTGTAGTTTGTGAATTTGACTGTGATATGCCTTTTTAATAGTCGATTTCTGTTGAATCTAATGGGAGTCCTCTGTACTTCCTGGGTTTTTATGTCTGTGTCTTTCCCCAGGTTAGGAAAGTTTTCTGCTATGATTTGCTCACATAAACCTTATCACCCCTTTTCTCTCTCTTCATCTTTTGGGACCCCTATGAATCTGATGTTATTCCTTTTTAAAGAGTCACTGAGTTCTCTAATTCTTAAATTGTGGTCTTTTGCCTTAGTCTCTCTCTTTTTTTTCTGCTTCATTTTTCTCCATAAATTTGTCTTCTGTATTGCTGATTCGCTGCTCTGCTTCATCCATCCTTGTGGCCGTGGCAACCATTTGAGATTGCAGCTCAGTTATAGCATTTTTTATTTCATCCTGACTAATTTTACTTCTTTTATCTCCACAGAAAGGGATTCTAATCTATTTTCAGCCTCCACTAGTATTCATATTATTGTGATTCTACATTCTGGTTCAGACATCTTGCTTGTATCTGTGTTGATTGCGTCCCTGGCTCTGATTTCTTCCTGTTCTTTCTTTCAGGGTGAATTCCTTCATTTTGTCATTTTGAAGGAAGAAAAGAAATTAATAAAGTAAAAAAAAAAATTAAATTAAAAAATTAAAAACAACACAAAAACATCAAATAAAAGATGCTATATCCTAGGTGTGTTTTGCTCTGGTTATTGAAAGGAGCTTGATAGATTACAGAAAGATAAGAAAAGAAAGAAACAGAAAAAAGAAATGGAAAGAAAAGGAAAATGTTAGAAAGTTGGAAAAAATGAATACACTAAAATAGAATAAAATGAAATGGTGAAAGTAAAATAGAATTTAAAAAATTTATAAAAAGGTCAATAATATAGTAGAAAAATTACAGAAAAATCATTTTAATAAAAATGGAAAATAAAAATAATTCTTTTCTCTTTCTGCATTCAAGAGTAAGAAAAGAAAAGGAAAAAAATTGAATAGATGGACCAGCAAACAGACTGAAATATGATTGAATTACATCGGTTTCCCCTAGTAGTCAAACTATGATTCACTTTATAGTTCATAAACTAAGCAGGTGGAGAGAGTTGTGGTGTTCCTCAAGAGAGAGGTTGGCCTAGTTAGGCAGAGCTTATTGTAACGGCTCTGTTCTCAACTAGATGGCGCTGCTTAGCCTACTGGTGTATGGACATACATGGGAGGGGTGAAAATGGTGTCACCCAGCTACCCAGTCTCTAGTATCAGAACTCTGTGCTCTCCTCATCTGGCAAACAAGCACTCCTCCTTTGCCTTCCACTTCATTCACTCCCTGTTCTTACTGTATGTGACCAAGCAATCACACCTCCCCTCTGAGTTTTATCTGAGATGCAACTGTGTTTCATAACCCCTGACTTCTCAGGGACTTGGCTTTGACCTGTTCTAACCCTCTGGGGAAGCGTCTGGCTGAGCAGTGGCTGGGTGCTGACTGTCCCCCAGGAACGTTCACAAGACTGCGCTGCTGCTGATGCCGAGACTGTGGCTGGGTTCCAGCCCACGCCAGAAAAAGTTCAAGCGATTATGTAGCAGCAGTGTTTCAGGGATTAAAGTAAATCACAACACACATCTGGCCAGAGGCTTCATCCTTAATATTCTTGTCACAACACCAGCAAATGTGGTTGTTTTCTGGGGTCCCCTAGGACCTTTGCCTGTGGGGAGGCTGCACTGCCTCTACCAAATGTCCTCCCAGGAGGGGAATGGCCTCTCCCCATGTGACTTGTGGACTCTGAGGACCTTGCTCTCTGCTCCTGGGGATTCACTGTTCCCACCAGAGCACTGCCAGGTATCAAGCTGTGGAGTTTTAGACTCTGCATTCCTCCTGTTTATAGAGTCTTAATGGAATTTAAACCCTCTCCTTTTTCCTTCCTCCTTGTTTTGTTCAGCTCCTTGCATACTCTTCCTTACTCTCCAGCTGCTTTCAGGGTGAGGGTTCTTTTCCATACTCTCCCCCTGTCTCTGTCCTCTCTTTGCAAGCAAAAACAGCTCCCTGTCCTCCGCAGCTTCTCTCTCTGGCTGGTCACCTCTCTGCACCACATACCTGCCGAGTTCTGTGGTTCAGGTTGTGCAGATTGTTGTGTTAATCCTCAAATCAGTTTTTTTTAGGTGTGTAAGATGGTTTAGGGTTGATCTGGCTTCATTTCAGGGAGGAGGGATGCAAAAAAAATTTCCATGCTTTTCTGCCATCTTGGCCCCTCCATTTCTGTTTCATTCTTCTGCATGTTACTGTCTAGTTTTCCCAACACCATTTGTTGCAGAGACTGTCTTTTTCCCATTCAATATTCTTTCCTGCTTTGTTGAGGATTAGTTTACCATATAGTTATGGGTTCATTTCTGGGTTTTCTATTCTGTTCCATTGATCTATGTGTTTGTTTTTGTGCCAGTACCATACTGTCTTAATGACTAGAGCTTTGTAATATAGCTTCATGTCTAGAATTGTGATGCCTCCAGCTTTGCTATCCTTTTTCAAGATTTCTTTGACTATTCAGAATCTTCTATGGTTCCATACAAATTTTATGATTGTTTCTTCTAGCTCTTTGAAAAATGCTGTTGGTATTTTGATAGGAATACCATAAGATTTCACTCAAATGTGGAACTTAAGAAACAAAACAGATGACATGGGGGGAAAAGAGAGGAAAACCATAAAACAGACTCTTAATTATAGAGAACAAACTGAGGGTTACTGGAGGGGAGATGGGCAGGGGGATGGATTAAATGGGTGATGGGTATTAAGGAGGGGACTTATTGTGATGAGCACTGGGTATTATATATAAGTGATAAATCACTAAAATCTACTCCTGAGAATAATATTATACTATATGTTAACTAACTAAAATTTAAATAAAAACTAAAAAAATCAAAGAAAACAATTATAAATATATGCATGACTTATTCAAATGGTATATAGATATAGGTATTTAAATGCTTGTCTGGTTCTTTAGACTTTACAAATCTCTAGCTCAATTACACTATATTGCATAAAAAAGAAGGAAGCTAGTCAACACAGAACACACAGAGGTCCCCAAGAATAGATGTTTCCAAATTCAAAATGCAACCTAGGAAAGATATTCTGTCATATATGCACTACTATTTTTCAAGAGTATAGGTAATATAATCATGACAAGAAAGTATAAATTTATTTAAAAGCATTCCTGATATCCAGTATTTTGTGTTCATTACATATTTTTTGATCAAGATACTTACAATGCAACTATTTTGTGAAAAATTCATGAAAATTATAGAGCCTCTTGTTCTACTTTATGATTTTCACTGACTTGCCCCCCATACTCTCCAATCCCCCCACATCTCCAGGGTACCTCTCTCTACTCACCTCAGGCACTAAATTAAACACTCCTGGGAATCCCCCAGGAGCCAGGACGCTCCCCTTTCTGGAACACCACATCCAGCATTTTCACCCAACTGGAGCAGCACAATTCCAAGAGCTCTCTGAATAGTGGGACAAATGGTCTGGAGAGCAGAAGCCAAGAAGGTGTTCTAAGCAGGTTGTCTATCCTGGAAAACAGATCGAAGAGGGAGAGGATATGACTGTGTCTCAGACAATAAACTTTGAGCAAATACTCTAAAAAATACCCAACTTTTCATTAGTGGTAGAGGTGGAAGTGAGGGTGGTGGTGGAGGTAAGTATAGGATAAATCATTTAAAACCAGTAATTTCCACTAATCCACCAAATAAAGTTAGCTGATACGATTTCACATCACTTCCTTTTTTACCTTTATTCTTTTATTCATTCATGCATTCAGAAGGCGTTTAATGAATATTGAATATCACCCGTAAAACACAAACTACTGGGGCACCTGGGTGGCTCAGCCGGTTAAGCATCCAATTTTGGCTCAGGTCATGATCTCATGGTTTGCAAGTTCAAGCCCCGCATCAGGCTCTGTGCTGACAGTTCAGAGCCTGGAACCTGCTTCAGATTCTGTGTCTCCATCTCTCTCTGCCCCTCCCCTGTCTCTGTCTGTCTCAAAAACAAATAAAACATTAAAAAAATTTTAAAAAAACACAAACTACTAGCTACACACGGGAATGGTTAATTAGACAAATGCCTGGAAACAGTACTCCTAAGTGACTTTATTTGTTAATGCCTATTCCTTTCTCTACAATGGCAGCCTTAATAAATCACAAACATATTCTTTAGATTTTCTCATATACCAAAAGATTGCATCTCTGCTTGGATGCATAAAGTGTATAATAAAGAGGCACCTGGGTGGCTCAGTCAGCTAGGTGTCTGACTTCAACTCAGGTCATGATCTCACAGTTCATGAGTTCCAGCCTCAGTCTGTCTGGGCTGATAGACTGGAGCCTGCTTCAGATTCTGTTTCTTCCTCTCTGCCCCTCCCCCACCAGCACGTTCGCTCTCTCTTTCTCTCTCTCTCTCTCTTAAAATAAATAAACATTTAAACAAAGGGTGTAATGAACATTAAAAAATAAAGTGTGCCTCCACAGATTGCCACATACAGTGATGAAGTTATGCACTAGTCAGATTTGTAGTCCCACACATATCGTAGTCTATGTGATAGAGCTAGGAAGTGCATACCCTGAAGGATAAACCATGAGGAATTTTCTGCAAGAGGAAGTGGATATCTTGATGAACCAAAAAAGAATTCAAGGTAAAGTAAAAAAAGAGAGAGAGAGAGAGAGACAGAGAGAGAAGCAAAGTACTAGACACTATACTACTTTATGAAAAATAACAAATCTTTTTTTATTTGCTTAAGCACCTTGCATGTGGTAGGTCTTCAGATATTGGTTAAATAAACCAAAGAAGCCATATACCAAATGCATTTCATTACATAAGTCCCAAGGAAGTTAGGTGCAAGCAAAGGCAAGGAGGTGGGAGAACCCCTAATTGACCAAAATTATGTTTCTGCTATTAAAGAGAATAGTGCTTTCAATAAAAAAATAAAGTTGAATTTCTTGCCTCCTGATATTTTGGGTTGAGATTTATACCTGCTACCACATATTCACATATATAATTTCATTCAATCTTTATAGTAACCCTGTGAGGAAATACGACAGATATTATTACTACAAAAGAAAAAAACTGAGATTCAAGGATTCAAATCTAGAATTTCTGTCCTTTTTCGCCTAGCTGTTTACTTTTTTTGTCCTTTTCTGGTCATCTGCTTCCTCCAGGAACTGAACCTTTTGAATAGAGTTTTCTTTCGTGAATGCTCCCCAGCCTAGCCCAAGTTCTCAGTTTCACCTCTGGATCTCTAAAAAAAGGAAGGTGTTCTGTTTTGTTTACTTTGTTTTGGCTTGGCTTCAGTGGTTGCCTGTAGTAAGTAGGAAGACTTAGCTATTAGCCATTTTTAAATGTCAGTGTCATAACCCAAAGGGAAGGCAGAAAAGACCAGGGCTGAATATGCAATAAGCCTAATTATAGGTACAAACAGGCATGGGGACCTTGTCCTTGATTCTATCTACTATCCATATCCATGGGGATTTATTCTGGTGACCAGACCACAGCAACAGACATCTCTAAGCAGTGGACCAGTTGAAGTCATACAAGCTACAACCTCAGAGTTTCAGAGATCCATTTGTTGGAAACAGGACCTCAGCCAGAACCAGGGAATATACAGATTAGAGTCCAGCCATGAAAATTAGAGAACTCCTTTGAGGTTATTATCCTGCCAAGTCCCCAGGCAAGTGAGTTGATACTCAGGACAATGTTGTAGTCCAAGTCCAAGCAGGGACAGGGTACTCAGCAAGGAAACAAGTAGCCTGGACTAGACCCCCACGGTGGGCACCTAGGGCTAAGTGTTACTGACACATAACACTAGTCTTTTAGCAGAAGAATTCAAATTGCAAAACGAAAAAGAGTGGCCAAAATACACAAAAAACAAAACAAGACAATAATAAACACTATTGAGAAGATGGGGGTCAAAAGTGGGAACAGTAGAAGAACCAAATCCTTATTTGCCATGACAGGAAATAATTAGATATTGTCAAAAAGTGATAAATCAAGAATTAGAAATACAAATATTGAGAAATACAGAGGTGAAAATAAAACAAAAAAAGTAACAAATGATTACCTCTAGAAAATAGAACTGAAAGATGGGAAGATATATGGAGTTGGTAGTTTTTATTATATGCATTACAGTACTATTTTTTATTTGTGGTAAAATCTATATAACATAAAATTTACCATTTTAATGGCACAATTCAGTAGCATTAAGTAAATTTACAATGTTGTCAAATCTTTATCACTATTCATTTATGCAATATTTTCATCATCCCAACCAGAAGCTCTGTACCCATTAAATAATAACTCTCCATGTACTGCCTTCCCTCAGCAACTGGTAACCTCTATTCTACTTTCTGTCTGTAAGAATTTGCCTGTTCTAGGTACCTAGTATCTCTGGATTCATACAACATTTGCCTCTTTGTTTATTTATGCATATTTCACTTAGCATGTTTTCAAAATTCATCCATGTTGTAGCATACACCAGAATTTCATTGCTTTTTATGACTAAATAATATTGCATTATATATCCACATTTTATTTATTCATTTGTTGATGGACACTTGGATTGTTTCTACCTTTTGTCTAATGTGAATAACACTAGTGAACAAGTATCTATTTGAGTATCTGCTTTCACTATTTTTTTAACATATGTGAAAGACTTTTCACTTAAAATTTCTTTTTCAAAGAATAGTTAAGGAAAAAAAGGAAAGAAGGAAGGGAGGAAGGAGCTAAGTAACAAAGCAATAAAAGACCAAAGGAATAAATGAAAGGGCTGAATCTGGAAAGGAAGGATCCAGATTATCAGGTCAGAATGTCACAGTGTGTTGGGGAGATCTGGCAATGGTGACCTACTCTCCTTAAAGTCACAGTACCTTAACTACACACACAGCATGTCACTAAAACCAAAAGATAAGATATCTCAGTTTTAAATTCACTTTCTTCATTTGGTAAAATGTTTATTTGTTTTGTTTTTGTTTTTGTTTTGTTTTGTTTTGTTTTGTTTTATGCCAAGCCTGTATTCATACCTCTCTTATATTTCTTACTTTTAATACAAACAGACATTCAGAAATTCTATGTGCCTTTACTATGGCTAGGTTCTAGAGATAAGAAAATGAACAAATAAGGTCTATGATGTCATTAGAGCTTACACTCTGGGGGGAAGAATATTGCACAGGTATGTGCAAGAATACATGTACTGGGTTTAACAGACACATCACTCAAGGATAGTCAAATCTACTCTGGACTGCCATGTGTTACACTGAACATAATGTTGTTTCCATCCAATGTGTGCTCTGATTGGATAATGCCCATGCTGTACCAGCTGTTAAGTTTAGCATTTTGACTATCACCAATTTCACCAGTGCATTATTGAGAAAGATATCAGACAAAGAACACGAGTAGAATTTTGAAAGCTAAGTGTCACTAGCAAGACAAGGAGAATTGTCTAAGAGGACACCTTCCAAGAATAGAGAGTGGTAGTATTCTGTACAGTTTGAACACTCAGTCAAGAAACAAAGTTCACCAAAGGAGGTTGAAGAAACAAGTAAGGACCAAGTATCCATCATGAACCACCTCATATGCCAAGTTGAGTCCTGAATATTCTCCTAGAAAGTGTAGAGGAGCCTCAGAAGTCTGTGACTGTGAATTACAGAATGTCTGCTGAAAAATAAGGGCAACTAGGGATGGCTGCAGGAGTTCAGGTAAAAGATGGAGGATCTCTGCTACCACTAGAGAGAAAGCAATAAGGGTAGCAATCATCGGACCCCTGAAAAGAGTGCACTGGGTCTGGTAATTACAAACTCATTGTTGACCTTGGCCAATGGCAAAGCAGAATATGTATTGCTGAGGGCTGAAGATTAAATAGCTCAAAGCCCATATTATTTGTTCAACCCTGGGTCTCTTCTAGTCTTTCAAGGATTCTCAGAGTGGCATACATGTTTCCTATTAATCTTAGTTCTAAGTACCTGCTTGTGTTGAAGAGTTCAATTTATAGATCTTTTCATGACTCTGCACACAGTTTCATGCTAAACTAAACTTCTGATTCTCAATAAATTCTTATTTTGCTCACCCTTCTACAAAACAATACCACAGTTATGTTTAGATAGTATGCTTCCTTATTGTGGTAGGGAATAAACTCAGCTCTGTCTTATCAACAGATTGTGTTAGTGATATTTCAGGACACAAAAGTTGACCACACTAACCCAGTCATAGAACTCAGATCTTTTTCTTTTATTCACATGCACACATCACTAATATGTGGTATTTATGTAAATAGCTGACATCACTAGGTTTGTACTTTATTTCATAATACTGCTCAGATACCAACCAACTCAAAAGCCTTCCCTACTTATCCTGAACTCTTGAGGACAAGCTTTCGCCTTGTACTCAAATTTGACTACCAAAAGCAAAGAAATATCAGTCTCCATCCCCTCTACATCAGCACAACCACTGTCAGCTGTCTCAGGGTCTACCTTTGCAAACCCAGGGAACTTTTTAAAAATTAAGAGCCCTGCCAAACAACTGACCTCTACCCTTTAGCAACCCAGATAATATGTCAAGGTCTTAAAATTTCTGTCTTGAGCTTCCTTATAAGGGAAAAGAATAGCATGGATGTTTATTTTCTCACTGTGATTTACCAAATTCAGTGAAAGTCCTTAAGCAGAAGTGGCTACAAGTCATTTTAGGCTTTAAATTATGAATTTTATTTTTTTCTGTTATGCTACTCAGTATAATTGCTCTAATAGGGTGTGTACAGGCTCAAAGAAGCATAAAAAATTATCCAAGTTGATCTGTCTGGAAAAGCATCCAGAGGAGCTGAGATGTGAAAACTGAATTAACCATTTGTAGCAGAGGCAATAGTAGGGTAAAGGAATAGAGGTTGAAATAATAATAATTTCTAATACTTACCAAGCACTCCAGAGTTGGATGCGGGGCTCGAACTCATGAACCTTGAGGCCATGACCTAAGCTGAAGTTGGACACTTAACCCGCTGAACCCCCCAGGCACTTCCAGGATTGTTATTTAATGCTAACATGCTAACATGGGGAAAATGTTCCCATACAAGCTGAGACCAGGCAGAAAACCTGCCTAATGGCGGAGAATGGATGGACTGGGAGTTTGAAGACTCAGTGCTGAAGCATGGAGCCAGCTTTGTGACTGGATGGATCTCTTAACTCTGGCCTGCAGTTTCCTCACAAAAAGGTAAGGTATGGAGCTCAATGATATCTTAAATCCCTTCAAGTTCCAGGTCCTATTGAAACTGCTATAGAAATGTAAAAATTGTTGGCAATTAAGAAGGACACATCAATGTGTCAGCAAGGCTTGACTTAAAACTGAACAAGTATTTCTCTTCCTCATTCTCAAAGCCTCCCCCTCCTCTAAACTTGTTTTTCTGTAGAATCCTTTGTTCCAGGAACTCAGTATCTATGTTGATACTTAGAGACTTGGATGGCCAGTGACAACACAACCTTGAAGACATGACAAATGCAGCTGGCAGCACACACCAGATTCCTACTGAAATTGCACAGATCTTGTACTTTTCTATAAAACCCGCAGTCTTTTACCCTGGCTGGGCATGCAGTCTTGGAAGCATTAGCCTGCCCCTGCCCCCTTTGCCTGGTGAAGTAATAAACTATCATCTTTTTTCATACCCAAACTCTGTCTTTTTGTTACATATTTGGGCTCCACAGCACAGAGGTCAGTTTTCGATGACACTGTTGCCTCCTCCCAGCTTGCACTTGGATCTCTTTCCCTGCCTGCTGTCAGCTGAGTTTTCCATGTTTGTTCTTTCCTATTTTCTTCTCCCTCTGCTTTATCCTATCTGCTGTCTCCCACTGTTCTGGCACCATCTGTTATTTTCGTATGTCCTGATAGCTCAAGAATGTGTTTTTATATGGGAGGTTTCTCCTATACAGGATTAAGCTCTTCAGAGGAAAGATACTTTATTAATTAAAGAATTATAAATGTATTCTTCCATCATGGTCATTTTCTGTCCTTCAATCTCAGTTTTTCTTCATTGTAGTGTTTCTGGTATTAGAAATAAATATATGTGTCTAAAAGTTTAGAAATTATATACAAGGAAAAAAATTTGTATGTTTCTTTCTAGACTCATATACATTCCTTACTATCTTTTGTTTTCCAATTCCAACTCCTGAAAAATTTGCTAAAACTTTTGTATTACTTGTAAGCACAGTTGCTTCTGCGAAGATACAAGAATTAAAAAGAAAAAGCCATGTGCCTGGGTGGCTCAGTTAAGCGTCCGACTTCAGCTTAGGTCCTGATCTCATGATTATGTGTTCAAGCCCCACGTCCAGCTCTGTGCTAACAGCTTGGAGCCTCGCCCCTGCTTCAGATTCTGTGTCTCCCTCTCTTTCTGCCCCTCCCCTGCTCGCACTCTGTCTCTCCCACTCTCAAAAATAAACATTAAAAACACTTAAAAAAAAAAAGCAAACAGATAGAAGAAATGCACAGAATCTTGAATAAAATTTTTTTCAAAGAGAACAGATCAAATTTTGATCTTAGAAACTCATGCTTCACTTTATTCCTTATTTATTTTAGTCTTGTAAAAAACTAAAACCATGCAGTAATTATGCATGAATACCCTGTACCGCTTCCAAGATGCAAAGTACAGTATAGATACGATCTCATTACTTTCCATCATAAACTCATGGAGTCGGTGTATAGAAGTCCTGTTCTCCACGCGTTAGAGGTGTGTTACTAACCTAACAGTCATCAAACCTGTTCATGGTCTAACATTTTATACAATTTGGGATTAGAAAGAATCTAAAATTCTGTTCTCTGTATTGTTAACGTAACTATATGCTATCACTCTTTTGAGGGAAATAAATTCATGGGAACTGTAGGACAAGGAACAGATCACAGAAACATTCCAATTTTATTCCTGTATCACGGAATACAAGCAAACTATGAATGTAAATGTCAGTAAAACATTCTGAGGTCCTTAGATGAGAGGTGTTAAATAAACACGTTTTTAACTGAGCCTGAAAAATGTGTTCTCACAAACTGTCTGTACAATTCTGACCACTTTCCAGGAAGCAGACTCCTTTCATCACCGTGAGGCTTTCTCCACAGCCTGCTTGCTCTTGTTTTTCAGCTCTCTTGACATGTGACCCACTCTTTGAAAAGGTTGTTTGTTTATGCTATGATGCATCATTAATTTTCCCACCGCAAAGGCTACCTCTGCTCTCATGTGAATCAGAGATTGTTGAACCGCCCCTGACCCAGAAGTCCACACATTGCCCCTGCCCCAACATCTCCTTAATAGAACATTTGCCCTTTTGTTTTCTTTGCCTTTCTGCCTTGCCTTCTCCACCTGTGCTCTTTCTTTAGTACTAAACTTCTCTACAGCTTTAACCACCTTTAATCATATCAGGAGAAGGGAGGAGGGGCCAACATGGTGGAGAAGTAGGCAGAATCCATACTTCCAGTGTCTCTCAAAAAAGTGTAGAAGCCAAAGGACTTTGAACACCAGAGCCTGGGAGGAAAAGAGACTGAATCTACTAGGAAGAAAATGGGAAAGCTGGAAAAAAGCTAGGTGGGTAACTGCGAACTGGGGGAGATTAAAATAAAAAGGCGGCATGGGCACAGAGGGGAAGGATCCCCCTTCTGCAGAGAGACAAAGTGAAAAGAAAGAGTGGCTAGGGAAGTGCAGGACCGTATCTGGACAGGAGAAAGACCTCGGACTGAGACTGAGAGGGATCCAATCTTTAACTACAGGGCTTTCTTTGGACTGGGGCTGGCTCCCTGTTCATGTACCTGGGGAGCCAGCCCTGCGTGCGGTGGTAGGTCGGAGGCTCAGTCCTCAGCAGAAGAAAATAGTTCCCTTTCTGGAAGGCTGTGAGATAGCACAGAACCTGCCTGTGTCTGCCACCCCTGGGTGCAGTGGCTGGGCTGAGGGCTCAGTCTGCAGGAGGCTAAGGCCACCATTTCCCTGGAGTGTTGTGGGAAAAGACAAAGGCTGCCTATGACCCCACCCCAGGGGCTCATGGGGAGGATGACAGCTCAGTCCGCAGTAGGAGAAGGAGGAGAAGGCAGTCCTCCCTGAAGTGCTGTAGCACAGACAAAGCCAGTTGGGACCACATATCACAGCACTGAGAGGCTCTTCCCCAGTGCCAGAGCGCATGGAGTGGGTCTTTAAATCCTAGCCAAGCACAGGGTCAGGGGAGTTGGTGGAGCGAGAAGGACTTCCCCATCTGTGCTCACCGCACAGTGAAGACGACTCAAACTGAGTCTACCGGGTCCTGTTCCATGGACAAGAGACTGGGGGACCACCACCACAACCAAGGTGGGGCCTCAGGGATCACTCCTGGGGCCCAGAGTGGAGGCGGGCTCAGATTAGGCCAAACCATGCCCCCTTGCACTGGATAAATATGTATCCATGTAAGCGGTACAGACCCCGTGGACAGCTACTACCTACAAGTGATGCAGCATTGCCTGGATTAACTCTAGGTCAATTCTGGGTATGTATTCTCCCCCCCCCCCACCATTTCTCTTCCTTATCTCTTCCCTCCTCTAGGCTGGTTGCTCTGGTTATTGGTCTGTCTAAACAGACATATTTAATCCATTGTCTTGATACATGTTCTACACCTCCTTCTTTATACTCCTTTCTCTCTCTCTGAAATAATCAATCCATATAGTTTCTCTGTCTGGGTAACTTTATCTTTGTTTCATTTTCCCCACCTCCTTTATTTCCTTTCCTCTCTCTGGATTAAGCCTTTTAGTCTTTCTGCCTAATCAATGTTTATTTTTTAATTCCCTCCACCACCCCTTCCCACCGCTCCTGTCATTTCTCTCTTTGTGTGTGTTCTTCCATCAGCACCGCCTCCACCTTCTTCCTTACTTGTAGTCAGTGTTTTTGGGTTTTTCATTTTTAGTCTTTAGGTTTTTGTTTTTTTGTTTGTTTGTGTTATTTGTTTGTATGTTTGTGTGTTTTTGTCTCCTGCTTGTCTGTTTTCCTTTATAGGAAATAAAGGAATAAATCAAAGCACATCTGGTGGAGGGTCCAAAATATTACTACGAGTAGGGTAATAAAATAACCAATGTCACAACAACAGAGAGCAAGTAACAATCCCTGAAAAATCACCTCTTGAAAGGCCAGGCCCTGGACGGTGTATGACCCTCCTTTAATATAGCAGTGCTCGCAGGTGCAGAGCACACAAGCTTTTAAAATGCATCAGGTACAGAAAACTAGCCAAAATGACTAAACAGAAGAATTCTCCTCAAAAGAAACTTTAGGAAGTAGCAACAGCTAATGAATTGATCAAAACCAATATAAGCAATATAACGGAACACGAATTTAGAATAATAGTCATAAAATTAATCGCTGGTCTTGAAGAAAGCATAGAGGACATCAGAGAATCTATTGCTACAGAGATCAAGGTACTAAAAAATAGTCATGATGAACTAAAAAATGTTATAAGTGAGGTGCAAAATAAAATGGAGGTGGCTACAGTGCAGATTGAAGAGGCCGGGGAGAGAATAGGTGAATTAGAAGATAAAATTTGGGTCATGAGTTTGAGCCCCCATGTTGGGTGTAGAGATTACTAAAAATAAATAAATAAGTAAACTTAAAAAAATAAATAAATTTCAAGTTAATGAAAACTCTTTCAAATTCTAAAGCAGTAAAATGACTACTTCTTCCAGGGGTCCCCTATTGATGCTTTTGATGATCTCAAAAATTATATGCATATAATTTGTGATTAAAGGCAAAGTAAACCTAATCTGTTCTCCATCCTTTCAAAGCTTGTCCAAAGCAAAAATTCTACAGTTGACCTTTAGTAGACAAACACAGTTAAAACAACACAACAGTTAATGCCAGGGAATGTCTGCCATCGGTGATGAAGGGTTAGCCAATAACCCTACAAAAAAAGTGTTAGCCAATAAGTACTGGCAAGTCATTCCTAAAAAGCAAAAATGACATTTAAACTATAGTCTCATTATTTGGGGGAAAGTTTCCTTTCTTTTTCCAACTTCATTCATTTAAAAATAAGGAGCCTAGTTTACTTTCCATTGTGAATTTATATAATTCTGTTTGTATATTCTGCTACTAATGGCACCAGATCATTCTTTAAAAAGAATTCTTCATGCAGTTGGAGTTTTGTAAGTTTAAAAATGCAGAAAGAATGTGTTTCAACACAAAGATTATTTTAAGGAGCTACTGGCTACTATTTATAAGGCTTTCTCTATATAATTATATCTTCTTGTTGTAGCTTCCTTATTGCAGTTCATAATATTTTAGTTATTAATTAAATTACCAAAAACAGGTGTACAATTATATAATTTACAAAAGATTGAAAAATTCAATAACATGCAATGAAATTATTTTCATGAACTATATTTCATTGACAGTTTCTTCTCTGAGATAATATGGAGATGTGAGAACTTAGCAGAGTTACTGGCAAATAGTAAATACCCAACGTTAATGATATTATTACTATGACTATTGCTAGGCTATTATTTATGAACACTATGAGTTAAACACTTTGTTTTTGTTTTGGTTTAGTGTTTATTTTTGAGAGGGAGAGACAGAGAGAGACAGAGTGCAAGCAGAGAAGGGGCAGACAGGGAGACACAGAATCCAAAGCAGGCTCCAGGCTCCAGGCTCCAAGCTGCCAGCACAGAACCCATTGTGGGGCTGGAACCCACAGACAAGATCATGACCTGAGCTGAAGGCAAACGCTTAACCAACTGAGCCACCAGACGCCCCTGAGTTAAACACTTTCTGCTGGCACAAAGGCAAGCAACAATTTTTGCTGCCATAGAATTTGCCATTTATCAAGAAGATAGTTGTATATCCAAAATCACACAAACAAATCTAAATTTACTACAGTAGCAAATTCTATGAAGAAAAGGCATACCGTGCTGTGAGAATGTAAAATAAGGAAACTGAGCTGTTCTGGAAGGTCAGGGGAGGCCACCTGGAGGAGATGATGTTTGAGCTGAGATCAGAAGAAAGAATAAGACTCAGAAGATCAAGACATTGAGAAAAAGGGGCGCAGCACAGAGAATAGAATATTTGGGACAATGGAGGTTTGGGGAAAAGTGAGATTGGGTCAAAGCCAGGAAAAAAAAATATAGATTCAACAAATTTTTAGGTAGTAAAATCTACAAGAAGAAATAATGGATTGGATATGGAGGAAGAAAGAAAACAAGTTGCCAATGATGACTCCAAAACCCGGCAGACATCACCTTAACCAAATGATCAAAATTACATCATCAGAAATGAACTAACTGACTGAGAAGAACCCCATATCATTCCTCTGATATTCTTATGCAACAAAGTGATGGGAAAACTGGATAAACACATACAAAAGAAAGAACTTGGATTCTCAACTGTATACCATTTACAAAAATGACTCCAAATGGATTGGAAACCTAAACCTAAGACCTGAAACTATAAAACTAGAAGAAAACATAGGGGAAAACCTTCAGGACATTGGATTTGGCCATGATTTCTTGAATATAACACCAAAATCACAAAGAACAAAAGAAAAAATCAACAAATGTAACTACATCAATTAAAAAAAAATGGAACTACAAATGGAACAAATGGAACAAAAAAAAATGGAATTACCTCAATTAAAAAACTTCTGTATATCTGGGGCTCCTGCATATATGAGCATCTGACTTTGGCTCAGGTCATGATCTCGCGGTTTGTGAGTTTGAGCCTCGCACCAGACTCTGTGCTGACAGCTCAGGGCCTGGAGCCTGCTTCAGATTCTGTGCCTCCCTCTCTCTCTTCCCCTCTCCCACTCACACTTTGTCTCTCTCTCAAAAGTAAATAAACAACAACAACAAAAACTTCTGCACATCAAATGAAGCAATCAAAAGAGTGAAAAATCTAACCTATGGAATGGGAGAAAATATTTGGAAATAGTATATCTGATAAGGGTTAATATCCAGAACATGTAAGGAACTCCTATAACTCAACAACAAAAAATCCAATTTTAGAATGAGCAAAAGACTTGAATAATAGATAATTCACCAAAGAAGACATACATATTTCTAAGAAGTATATCAAAAGATGCTCAATATCCCTAATAATAAGAAAACCACAAATCAAAACCCCAGTGAGATATTACCTCATTTCTGTTAGGATGGCCACTATCAAAAGGACTGGAAATGAAAAGTGTTCATGAAGATGTGAGAATCTGGAATCCTTGTGCACTGTAGTTGAGAATACAAAATGGTGCAACCATTAAAGAAAATAGTATGGAGGTTCCTGAAAAAATTAAAAACAGAATTACGATATGAGATAGCAATCCCACTTCTGGGCATATACCCAAAGATCTTGAAGAGACATTTGTTACACCCATGTTAATTGTAGCATTATTCACAACAGCCAAGAGGTAGAAGCAATAAAATGTCTATCAATGGATGACTGGATAAAGAAAATGTGCTACATATATACAGTGGAATATTATACAGCCTCAAAAAAAGAAGGAAATCTTGTCACATGCTACAACATGGATGATCTTCAAGGACAATGTGCTAAGTAAAATAAGCTAGTCACAAAAGGACAAATGGTGAATGCTTCCATTCATATGTGGTATCTAAATAGTCAAAATAATAGAAACAGAAAGTAGAAAGGTGGTCACCAATGGCTCAAAAGAAGGGGGAGCAGGAATTAGTGTTCAATGGGTATAGAGTTTCAGTTTTGCAAGATGAAAAGCTCTAGAGATTTGTTGTTTAACAATGTAAATACATTTAACATTATTAAACTATACACCTAACAAGAGTTGATGGTAAATTTTATACAATATTATTTTACCACAATAAAAACAATAAGTGATATATACTCTTCAAAAATATCAACATTATGTAATCTGAAGAAAGACTGAGGAAGTATTCCAGATTAAAGAAAAATGACAACTGGATACTATATATGATCTTGTATTTTATTTTAATAAAAATATTTTACTAAATCTTAGAGGAAATCTCAATAAGGAAATATTGTATCAGGCTTCTGGGTGACTCAGCCAGTTGAGCACCCAACTCTTGATTTTGGTTCAGGTCATGAGATTGAGCCTCAAGTCGGGCTCCATGCTCAGGGTGAAGCCTGCTTAAAATTCTTTCTCTGTCTGTCGTCTGTCCCTCGGCCCCTCTCCCCTGCTTGCATTTTCTCTATATAATAATAATTATTATTATTATTAATTATTATATATAATTATATATAGTATATATAATATACATTATATATAATTAATAAATATTATTATTATTATCATATCAATGGTAATCTGTATTTTAATATTGTACCACTTTGATATGGAAAAAATTCCTTGATTTTAGGAATTAATGACTGAGGCATTTAGGAATGAATTATCATCCAAGTATAAAAATTACTGTTTAAAAATACAGGGAAAAGGGGGCACCATGATGGTTCAGTTGGTCAAGTAGCCGACTCTTGATTTAGGTTCAAATCATGATCTCACAGTTTGTGAGTTCGAGCTGACAGTGCGGAACCTGCTTGGGATTTTCTCTCTATCCCTCTCTCTCTCTCTGCTCCTTTCCTAATCACACTGTATGTGTCTCTCTCTCAAAATAAATTTAAATTTAAAAACAAATACAGGGGAAAAAACTGTGTGTGCTTGTGTGTGTGCATGTGTGTATACAGCAAAAAAGATAGAACAAATGTGGGAAATTGTTAAAATTTGGGGAATATAATAGTTATCGAGGAATATTTTTATAGTATGTCTAATTTTTGGCTTGTCCAACCGGGTGTCATTCACGGAAGCAGGGTATACTGTGTAAAGGATTTCCATTCTGCTCCTATCATGAAAGCTCAGGTGCTGAGCCTTTCCTTCCCACCTTCACTGCTGATCTGGTGTATTTGAAGACCCTGGACTTCTGTAAAGGGGGAAGAAGAATCAAACAACCAATGCAATTTCTCTTGGCAATGCACAGTGCTTTCTTAAATGGATACACCAGTCTGCAGGCTTTGACGGACTCTATGTTTTGATTTGGCTGTCAGGTGGCTCACTATTGTTGTTCATCAATGAGTTAGGCAACGTACTGCTTTTCAGTTCTCCATCTAATACTCTGCCGCTCACCCAATTATAAGTATATTCAATGAGATTTATTTGCCTATATCTAAGGTCATATCCTGTTCTCCTCCTGCATTCCACTCCCAACCTATGCATCTTTTTCTACTTCTGCAGGGGATATAGAGATGTCTTTCTACCTCTAATCTTGATCCAATACTATTGTACATAAAGCTTATGCCCTTTTTCCTCCAATGTAAATCTTTGTTATTCTTGATTTTTACAAAAAAAACTTTCTGGACATTAAAGGAGAATTCTAGAATACAGATAAGACTTTGAGTAATGACAGCTTGATAGTTGGTAATTGAAGCTTTTGTTTTGGATGAATTTGCCTAAGAAAAGAGTGATAAGACTAGAGGGCCTTGAGGATTTCCTAATTTTCACAACATATTAAAGATTTAACTACTTATGAAATTATGGACATCATATATATTTTAATATTAACATTGAGGACTTGTTTAGGGCATTTAAAGTCCCTTTCAACCTAGAAATTTTATGATTTCATGAGTTACTTTCAGATTACCTGAAACTTACTTAACCATGAGAAGAAATTTACATTACACTTGAGGAGAAAGAATTGATCAAACAAATGAATCAAAGTGACCAGTTCAGCTGACTTAATGACTTTACTTGATTATTATACAGTTGACAATTGCTATAAATCTTATTAAATCACAGCAAAGTACACTTGTGTTGTGATAGTGACAAAATTAATAACATTAATTGGGAGACAGGGACAACTTCATTGTTTCTCATCACAAAAATTCTTATTGGAAAGGAAATCAGAAATATAGAATATTATAAAGGAGAAAATAAAAATGACCTACAATTCCACTGTCAGAAATAACCTCTCAACACTTTTAGCCATCACTTTTTAATGATTTATTCTAAATCATTAAATGAGTATTATATTAATAATTATATTATGAATATGATATATATATGGATATAGTGTATATGTGTTTATTATTGTATCATCATAGTGAAAAATTGATAGTCACCCCATCTATAGGGGATTAGTTAAACAAATCATGTACCATCTGTGTAAAGGACTATTATATTAGACAGGGTGGGATATTCGCTTGAGTAGCACTTCATCACAATCAACTACAGGGGATAACTTAATTACAGTGGCCCTTGGCACTGCATGCCACGGATTATTAGTATTCCCTTTCTCACTGGCAGTGAATTTGGCACAGCATTCAACGCCAAGGACATGGCTTAGCCAATCCCAAAACTGGGTTGTTGGGGGGACCAATTTGGTACTACATTATCAGTCCAAGTGAAACCAGGAAAACAAAAACCACAGTATTTCAACAGAGAAATTTTATTTAAGGGAATTGATTAAACAGTTATTGGAGAATTGAAAACATGAAAAGAGGACACAGAGGTTACACTGAGGTAACAAACAGCCATTTCAGGAAGCTCTATCACCTCAATAGCAAGGGGCACAAAGAAAAAAGGTTGGGATAATTAGCATCTAAAGCTAGGAAGGGAGGAGCCACAGAGCTGGGACTCAGGTCTTTGAGAAGACAATGCTACCCAGCTGGTGGTGGTAACTCAGGCATTCAGAGGAGGGTCCTGTGAAGTGAGGACATTAATGTTTCTTATTTTGTAGGTTCTTGTGTGTGTTAAATTAGATTACACATGTGAAGTTCTTAGCTATTACTATTTTAGTGAGAGGTAATGTAGGCTAGTAGTTAAGTGCAGGAAACTTAAGTTCGGCTGACTGGGTTTAAATCTCAATTCTAAAAATTACTAGCTATTTGTTTTAGAAAGTCTCTTTGCCTCCTTGTTATCATAATGACTATAAAATTTACTGGAATTCGCTAAATCTTACTAGCATATCAAACTGAACTATTTGTAATAAGATGGATATAAATTTTCAAAACAACCCTAAAATGTAAGTAGTATTCTTTTTCCCATTTCACAGATTAGAAAACTGAGGTATAATGAGATCAAATAATTTTCCCAAGGCTACATAGCTCATAAGTGGTAGAACCTGTATTGAATCAGGATTCTTTATAATACTTATCACCATCTAACACATTATATATATTAACTTATTTATCTCTCCTGTCCACTAGAATATATGTTCCATGAGAATAAAAATTATTTGTTTGTTTTTTCACTGTGACTTTCTCAGCCCTTTGACCAGAGCATGGCACATAATAGGCATTGAACAAATATTGGGTAAATGAATATGAACCAAGGAGCGAGACTCCAAAAAAAAAAGAACGACTATATACACTATCTCATTTTTTTAATGGCCACAATGTTGAGAAATAGTGGGATAGGTATTATTTGCCTGCATGTTGTATAGAAAACAATTTTTGAAAAGTGAAATTATTCCTTCCAAATCACATACTTGCAAGCCCCTCCGCCTCTGGATTACCAGCCCACAGCTTTATTCTGCAGTTTTAATTTGGAACAAAGGTCAGGAGAGAGAGAATCAGAGAACATGTGAAAAGGAGGAGCAAGGATCACAATAAAATTTTTGTGTTATCAGTGTACTGTGTAGGCCACAGTTTGAAGTCTTACAGGCTGACTGTCATGAAAAATGCTATAGCAGGAATAATAGGTATATCACTACTATGGTTGTAGCTGACTAAAAATGTCAAGATCACTTTCTCCCTGATCTGAATACTCTTACGGATGTGGTTTCAACTCTAAGTCAAAATTACCTAGTCAAGGGGTGTCTGGGTGGCTCAGTCAATTGAGCATCTGACTCTTGATTTCAGCTCAGGTCATGATCTTACAGTTCATGGGTTAGAGCCCCAAGTCAGTCTCCATGCTGATAGCATGGAGCCTGCTTAGGATTCTTTCTGTCCCTCTCTCTCTCTGTTCCTCCCCCTGCTCGCTCTCTCTCTCTCTCTCTCTCTCTCTCTCAAAATAAATAAATGAACTTAAAAAAAATTACTTGGTCAAATTTCCTCTGGTTCTTTCCAGAAATAATGAGTCAAATTTCTAAAACTCTGAAAACCATGAGAACAAGATAAAAATGAATCTACCACAGTTTCCAAGATAGTAACATGAGTTATAATCATAGTTTAAATATTCAAAGACTTCAAAGCAGCATTTAGAGAAAAAAGTAGTTAAGCACAACCTGGCCATTGTACCTGAAATTTCACACGGTTTTATAAATCTCAACTAACTAGTGTTAATAAGCCATCATGAGATCATTGGATAAATAGTAGATAATAATAATTAAGCAGTATTACATGAATTGCATTATTACATTTAAACTCTCATGAAAATTGCTAAAATGAAAGAGAATGCCAAATGACAAAGCCCATAAAAATAATTTTAAAATGTGTATAGCTTCTTGAGTCTAAGCCCTGAAAAAGGTTTGAAATTGGTTAACTGCCATTAAAAGCTGAAGTGGTTTTTTATGTATAGTAAAAATAGAAACACAAAGGGAGACAGAGGACATATAGAAACAAAGCATCATTTTTCCATACCACTCTTTATGTCAACCTGGAGCAAAGACTACAGAATCATAATGAGGCAAGACCTACTTACCAAACAAGACCATAAAGAAACAAGTTTGTAACTGTTGGATCCAGTTGAGAGCAAAAAGCATACATTTTCTTTACAAACACTAGTAGGTTCCTGGTCTTAAAATAGCTGCTTCTACTTCAAAAGTCAGAATCACTGTGAGTTTTCACTTAAGTTTCAATCTAAGCTATAAACAAATGCCAGTGTCAACATGTTTGTTTATGAACTGTAAGCCTGAAAAGTTTTCCAGTTTTGTGAAATTGAATGCGATCTTCTCATTGTAGTTCTAAGATGGTTTATGGAACAAACAGAGATGGTAAGGCTGTCACACAACTGTCCAGTTTCTCAAATAATCCTCATTGCACAGAAGCTCTTCTCCCTGCATCACTTACAAAGTAGAGAACCTCTTGAGTTTTCAAACAGGTGAAATACAAACAAGCCTGTGAAAGTTTACTCTTTGTTAGTCCACACTGATTTACACCAATAATTGCCAGTTCCGTGATCCAGCAGGGATCAGCAATCTTCTTTTCCTATATGAAAATCAGTGAGTTGAAAGTTTAGAAAGAAAAGCACTGAGCAACAGGTGAGCATACTTTCTTGTTGGCATCCCTCTGCCAATGCTTTTCACCTAGGCCTTTTCCAGGTGATCCACTTGCTGTATTTGTCAGCCAGTAGCTAAGTGGCTGACTGAGCAGCCTGACTTTAGGCAGCAGAGAACTGTCAGTAACAGAATGCAAGCAAGAATTCAGGGAGGAGATTGAGATGATTAACTTTTTTTTTTTTTTTAACTTCTGGCACTGTTGGTTTTCCTCTGTTCTGATTTTGAAAACAGAAATTGATCTCATTTACACAAGAAGAGTTGGCACAGACTACCATTAGCTACTAAAAAGTAAAATATTTCAGAAATATTTTAGAAAGACTGGCAAACAGAAGATGAAATAACAAAGATTAGTGTAAAATATCCACTTCTTATTTAAAGTTAAGTTATATTCATAGAGATTTAGAAAAAATTTAAGCCAATGCATCTGTTATTTATTGCTGAATATCAGCTTATAGACATTGTCAAATATTTACAAACAACATGGGGTCAGTGTATTTTTTCCCAAATTGATTTTGAAAATAATATGTACTTTAAACATGTGTTGCATTTTTAAATTTTCACAGGACTGTTTTAACACCAAGAACATTGTCCTATCTACACAGTAAAAAGCCATAAACCTATTTTAAGTACTAGATTATCTGTTTTTGAAGCCTTTTAATTATGTGCTTAAAAATCTTTTGTTGCTTATGGAATATTTCTAAGTTTTGGTCTTTTTTTTTTTGTCAGACCTGAAGTTATATGATACATGAATTTTCTTCCCAAAACTATAGGCTTACAGTTTTTCCTCGTTTATTTAATCAGGTTTTCTATAAAGTCTAACTCATTTTTCTTCACAATCAACATTGTACCCACTTCAGGAAGTTGCATTTTCTTTTTTCAGTCCAATCTAATACTGATGTTTTCCTCCCATTTCTTCACAAAACTTCGCTCAATACCTTTCAGATTTCATTTTTAACTTCTATAAATTTCTTCAGGCAATATCTCGATGCCTCTGAAGCTTGTCAGGAAATTTTATAAAGCAAGAAAAGTTAATGATGAATCATGCCATAATCAATGTGTTAAATTTGAATAATAAAATATTTCTTTATAATTAAACTTTGGAGATTCTAGGATGTGGGGAAAATCAATACACTAGGCTCCTTCTTATGTCCAGATGCAGACAATATAAGTCAGGTGTGTGCATTTAACTTTATGAACAGACACTGCTTGACCGCTGTTATTTATTGCCAAAGGAGGAATCTGGGCCTCCTCCATCACCAGAACTTCATGAAGCTACCCTTGACAAAACTGCTTTCTTTATTTGATTCTGCCCTTCCCTCTGTCATTTTGACCCACCCCACCCAGATATCCCAGAAGAATATTTATGAGAAAGTAAGATCAATACAATAGTATTCTTTTTCTTGTTTGTTTGTTTGTTTGTTGAGAAAGAGAGAGAGAGAGAATGCAGGAGCAGGGGAGAGGCAGAGAGAGGGAGAGAGAGAATCCCAAGCAAGCTCCACACTGTCAGCACATAGCCCAACATGGGGCTCAGTCTCATGAAACATGAGATAATGTCCTAAGCTGAAATCAAGTCGGACACTTAACCAGACTGAGCCACCCAGGTGTCCCAATACAATATTATTTTTAAAAGTGCATGGTACTATTTTTTTTTCTGGTGGTGTTATTTTTCAAATTTATTTTTAAATGATACCAATAGTATAACTTGAAGTTATCATTTTTTACATGATGTTATTTCCAATAAATTAAAAAGCTACAGCAAAATTTTTGTAGATTTGGTGTTACTTTTTTACAATGCTGTACTATATTTAAAATGACCTTTTGTTGTTTGCCACCACTTGCAAAATAGTCCAGATTTCTTCCTAGGTTGTAAAGTGTACCAAATTATTCTTTTATTTTGAGATGATAAATTTGTGTGCCTATCTACATGTTCCTTCCATAGAGAAGAAAGAATTTTTTTAAGTGGTAAATATGTTCTTTTATCTAAAAATCAGCAAAAGGAACAAAATAGATTAGAAGATTTAGTTTAGCTTCTTAATACTTGTGTGAATTTTGGCACATCAATCTTTCTTTGAGCCTCTAAAATAGGGAAAGCAATACTTCCCATAGTGTTTATGGTAACAGAATGGACATCTATTGTCAAATTCTCAGCGATCCTTTTTCCCTCAGGGAACTGCACCTAACTACTCCATTTAGTTCTGATACAATGGTTAATTCTGAGAGCCCCACCAGTCTCTAGAACACGGGGTTTAGCAAGTGACAGCAACCTGGCCAATCAGAATACCCCAACTCTCTCTTTACTGTGATGGGCCCAGAGATGGGCAAATGAGCCACAAACAGCCAATTGGAATTCTTCTGTGAGCTTTGCTCTCCATGAACACACAGAGATTCCTTCCTGTAAGATAGTGAGCACTAAGCAACATGTGAGGCCCAAAAGCCAGTTGACTGAGTTGTCAGAGAGAAAAGCTGAGCTGAGAGTTAAGGAGTTAAAGATAGACATAAAAAACACCTTAATTTTCCCATGTTTAAAGTCTGATCTACCCCTGAAGTTTTCAATTAATCCCTCCTTTAATTCTTGCACTACTTCAAGTTTGGTTTCTGTCATCTGACTCTTAAAGGGCTCTGATTAATACAGAGGGTTAAATGAGACAAAAATACAAAGTATAAAGATCTATACAAACATTTCAGTATAACTGTCACTCAGAGAATACTATGTTGACCCTCAAAATTATCATGAGTAGAAATTTGGGTTAGAGAAATATACCAGACTATACCATGTGGGGTCACATGATAAATATGAATATACTCATTACATGATTTCCACTCATATCCCATAATCAAAATTAAGAGAGGAACTTCCCTCCTGTGAGTACTCTGAATTTCTGGCAATAACACGTCGATAAATACATTGTAAACTGAGCTCTGATTAACCACACTACATGATAAATTTTCAAAAGCTGCCTAAAAAAAAGACTAATCACTTAGATATATTGTCTACCGCAGAACTGCTCCTATTCCTTTAAATAATGTTGTATAAACATTGTTTTAGTTGCTAATATGAATGTTCAAAGAACATAAACCACTATGATATTTTGTCTTTTTGTTTCTTCTAGGACTATGATGGCTCTCCCACTCACCCCCACCTCAAGTATTAAATTGGATTGTTACCTTAAAAGGCAAAAATTAGTGACTATATTTGTCCCTGTTGAAACAAGGAATAAACAAACAGCTGTGGTTAGTGTGTAGGCATTTAAGATGTTCAGAATGCAGATTGTGGTTTAGATATCTGTCTCAAAAATGGGATTCCCAGGATAGAAGTCCATTTAGAAATAAATCCAGTCTACAGTAGAGCAAAAGTATCAAGGAAAATAAAGTCTGAAAGAGTAGCTCAATTCTTTTATAAGTACAAGGATGGACAGTAAAATGCAGTGAGTAAATAACCCTTTTTCTCTAACATGTGGGTTGGACAATTTTCTGACACATCAGAAAATAAATAGGACAAATCTGTTTTCAGTCTGTATGTTTTCCTCTTTACCAATTGGAAAAGAGTCTGTAATTTTGTACTAAGGTCCTGTGTGTAAAACACAGAAGATAATATTGGTGCAATAACAAGACTGTCATATTTAATTTAATTCAATATACTGAATAATTTGAACACACGCTCACAGTGTGACAGAAACTGGGTGAGAAAGTAGACATACAAATTGATTAATACCCTGTTCCTAAAGAGAAGAGTCAGCTATAGAAGACCAATCTATAAAACGTACAAAGGAGAAACTTCTCTACTTGACCATATGGAGAAGGAAGGTTTGAAACTACATCTCTTTCCCCTGTACTATGGGTTTAAGATTCCACATGTCTACATTTATCAGCCCCTTCCCTGTTGGGATCAAGTCAACAAATAGAATGTTATGCATTAAGTACCTCTATGAATCCTGTACAAGATGTAAGCTAGCCCATCCCTGGGGATATCTGGGAAGGTTTTGAAGGAAGTAATAGCTGGTAGGGTGTTGTGGTTTTTTTTTTTTTTAAGTTATTTTTTCTTGAATAGTGTATTAGTCAGGTTTCTCCAGAGAAACAAAACCAATAAGACACATATGAAAATTTAGGATAGGAACTGGTTCACATGATTAGGAGGTTGAAAAGTCCCATAATCTATAATCTGTAAGATGGAAAACCAGGTGAGCTAGTGATGTAATTCTGATTCCCAAGGCCTGAAAAGGGGAAGGGGGAGAAAGAAGGAAGGAGGAAGGGAGGAATTAAGTCTCAAGGCCCAAGAACCAGGAGTGCCAAAGTCTAAGGCGAGTGAGATGAATACTCTGAGAGAGCAAGTTCATTTACCCTTCTTCCAACTTTTTGTTCTACACCAGGACCTTGATGGATGAGATAATGCCCACCCACATCGGAAATGACCATCTGCTTACTCAGTTCACCAATTCAAAGGCTAGTCTCTTCCAAAAATGCCCTCACAGTCACACCTCAAAACAAGATTTTACCAGCTATCTGGATGTCCCTTAGCACATCAGGTTAACATAAAATTAACCATCACACATGGGAATGAGCATTCCAGGAAGAGGAGTCCAGGAAGAAATAAGAAAATCAAGATGAGGGGCACTTGGCTGGCTAAATCAGTAGAGCTGACTTGATCTTGGGGTTATGAGTTTAAGCCCCAGGTTGGGCATAGAGCCTACTTTAAAAAAAAAGAATAAAAGAAAAATCAAGATGAGTTTGGCTAAAGAGTAAAATAAGTAACTCTGAGAGAGTTGAAAGAAAAATCCCTTTCTTAGCTTGTTTATTCTAAGTACAGAAATGGTCAGTTGAAACCATAAATGAATTAATTTCCTCCAAAACCTTCAAGCTATACAAGTTGCTATGGCTTCTAGTGTCAAAAGAATCTTATTCTGATAATGAAGTGGTAGCAGCCATGCACATAAAATAAAAATCAAGTTCTGAATTCTACTCACCCAACCTTGCTCTATCCAAGACTTTTTCTCTCAAATACTATTTGCACAGCACTACAGTCATGTTTGTACATCAGAGACAGAATTAGATGGAACCAATTTTAGGTCTCCAGCTCCTCATCCTAACCTGAACCTCAACCCAACCCCACACTCTCCAACATCCTGGTCAATTCAGAGAGGGTCTGATTAGGAAATGAGCCTCTTTCTATATAAGCTAGCACATCAATCCTGTTATCTAATAAATTCAAATGTATTTCAGGCTTCGTCCTTTTCTTAAAGACAAAGTGAATTTCACTCCCTATTCCAACTCCAATGAAGGTGCTAACCAAAACTGGATGACAAAACCAAACCAGGGCTAAGTCAGGGCCAGAGACTCCACAAGCTGCAGAATTTATCCTACATAACTGTAAGTTGGAAACACAATTCCGGCTCACCCATGTTTAACCATACTTTGGCTGGATGTTTGAGTACAGATTTTTCAATCTTTCCATTCTATTTTTAGTTCTGATGATGCATCAAGCAAAACGTAATCACAATGTTCTTTTAACATTGTTTGAAAACTCTCTAAGCTTTAACCTCAATAAGCAGACCTCTGGAAGATTAGCAAAAATACAGACTTTAAAGCATATTCTCTAAAAGACAAGTAAAGCTTTTAAATTAACATATTGAAGTTAAATGTCATGTAGAAGAAATTACAATTGTTTTATACTTTTAATTTTTTTTCACCCACAAATGTGAACATGTGGTATATTGATGTACTATTTCTTTCTGCCAAGGAAGAAGCAAGCCAAATTTTACATCTATTCATGCATTCAGAAAACATTTATTGAGCAAGTACATTATACCAACCACTGAGAAGACAGAGAAGACAAGGTCTTTTTCGTTGGGATAGAAGAGACAGCCACATACACACTGTCAAGTGTTATAGACCTCATGAAGGAAATTAGGATAAGGCAGAATTGTAGTACTAAATTGCCCATGAGTCTCTGAGCAAGAGCCATAGAGAAAGTAATTGTTTGCTTAGTGGGCATGGCAAGGTGGCAAGGTGGCAAGAGAGTAGAATGGGGTACTCCAGGCAAAGATGACAATAGAAGCAAAGGCAAAAGGGCATGACTTGGCTTAGTTCAGTGTTTTTAAAATTTGTATGGAATTTAGACCTCTTATAAAATAATAATTATCTTTTGTACACTAGAACCAATTTAAATTATTTTATTAACTATGTAGAAATATAACAAAGTATAAACATTAACGTTTATAGCTGTTATATAATAATAAAACCAAACACGTGGACATATTAATTATAAAGCAAAACATAAAAATAGTATTATTCTAAATAACAACATGAATTTAATGGTGTGAGTGCTATTTCTTGCTGAAACAATATTGTCTTCATTCCTATGAATCTTTTTTATTTTTTATTTTATTTTTTATTTTTTTAATTATTTTTTAATTTACATCCAAGTTAGTTAGCATATAGTGCAACAATGTTTTCAGGAGTAGATTCCTTAATGACCTTTACCCATTTAGTCCTCCGTTGATGGACACTTGGGCTCTTTCCATATTTGGGATATTGTCGATAGTGCTGCTAAAAACAATGGGGTGGATATGCCCCTTTGAAACAGCATACCTGTATCCCTTGGATAAATATTTAGTAGTGCAATTGTTAGATCGTAGGGTAGTTCTATTTTTAATTTTTTGAGGAATCTCCATACTGTTTTCCACAGTGGCTGCACCAGTTTACATTCACACCAGCAGTGCAAAAGAGACCCTCTTTGCCTACATCCTTGCCAACATCTGTTGTTGCCTGAGTTTTTAATGTTAGCCATTTTAACAGGAGTGAAGTGGTATCTCATTGTGGTTTTGATTTATATTTCCCTGATGATGAGTGATGTGGAGGACTTTTTCATGTGTCAGTTGGCCATCTGGATGTCTTCTTTGGAGAAGTGTCTATTCATGTCTTTTGCCCATTTCTTCACTGGATTATTTGTTTTTTGGGGTGTAGAGTTTGATAAGTTCTTTATAGATTTTGGATACTAACCCTTTATCTGATATGTTGTTTGCAAATATGTTTTCCCATTCCATTGGTTGCCTTTTAGTTTTGCTGATTATTTCCTTTGCTGTGCAAAAGCTTTTTATCTTGATGAGGTCCTAATAGTTCATTTTTGCTTTTGTTTCCCTTGCCTCCGGAGACATGTTGAGTAAGAAGCTGCTGTGGGCAAGATCAAAGAAATTTTTGCCTGCTTTCTCCTCAAGGATTTTGATGACTTCCTGGCTTACATTTAGGCCTTTCATCCATTTTGAGTTTATTTTTGTGTGTGGTGTAAGAAGTGGTCCAGGTTCATTTTTCTGCATGTTGCTATCCAGTTTTGCCACCACCACTTGCTGAAGAGACTGTCTTTATTCCATTGGATATTCTTTCTTGCTTTGTCAAAGATTAGTTGGCCATATGTTTCTGGGTCCATTTCTGAGTTTTCTATTCTGTTCCATTGATCTTAGTGTCTCTTTTTGTGCCAGTACCATACTGTCTTGATGATTATAGCTTTGTAATACAGCTAGATGTCCAGGATTGTGAAACCTCCCACTTTGATTTCCTTTTTCAAGATTGCTTTGGCGGGGTGCCTGGGTGGCTCAGTCGGTTAAGTGTCCGACTTTGGCTCAGGTCATGATCTCACAGTTTGTGGGTTTGAGCCCCACTTCAGGCTCTGTGCTGGAAGCTTGGAGACTGGAGCCTGCTTTGGATTCTGTGTCTCCCTCTCTCTCTCTCTCTGCCCCTCCCCCCCCTTAAAAATAAATAATCATTAAAAAAGAAAGATTGCTTTGGCTATTCAGAGTCTTCTCTGGTTCCTATAAATTTTAGGATTTCTTGTTCTAGCTCTGTGAAGAATGCTGGTTTATTTTGATAGGGATTGCATTCAATATGTAGATTGCTTTGGGTAGTATTGATATTTTAACAATATTTGTTCTTCCTATCTAGGAACGTGGAATATTTTCCCCTTTTTTTGTGTGTCTTCTTCAATTTCTTTCATAAGCTTTCTGTAGTTGTCAGTGTATAGATTTTTCACCTCTTTGGTTAGACTTATTCCTAGGTATTTTGTGGGTTTTGGTATACTTGCAAATGGGATTGATTCCTTGATTTCTATTTCTGTTGCTTCATCATTGGTGTATAGGAATGCAACTGATTTATGTTTATTGATTTTATACCCCGTAATGTTGCTGAATTCATGGATCAGCTCTAGCAGTTTTTTGGTGGAAACTTTTGGTTTTTCTATATAGGGTATCATGTCATCGCTGAAGAGTGAAAGTTTGACCTCCTCCTGGCTGATTTGGATGCCTTTTATTTCTTTGTTTTGTCTGATTGCTGTGGCTAAGATTTCCAATACCATGTTGTATAATAATGGCAAGAGTGGACATCCCTGTCTTGTTCCTGACCTTAGGGGGAAAGCTCTCAGTTTTTCCCCATTGAGGATGATATTAGCATTGGGTCTTTCATATGTGGCTTTTATGATCTTGAGGTATGATCATTCTATCCGTACTTTCTTGAAGGTTTTTATCAAGAAAGGACGTTGTGTTCTGTCAAATGCTTTCTCTGCATCTATTGAGAGTATCATATGGTTCTTGTCCTTTCTTTTATTGATGTGATGTATCACATTGATTGTTTTCACGGATATTGAACCAGCCTTGCATCACAGGTATAAATACCACTTGGTCGTGGTGAATAATTCTTTTAATGTATTGTTGGATCTGACTGGCTAGTACCTTGTTGAGAATTTTTGCGTCCATGTTCATCAGGGAAATGGGTCTGTAGTTCTTGTTTTTAGTGGGGCCTTTGGTTTTGGAATCAAGGAAATTCTGGCTTCGTAGAAAGAGTTTGGAAGTTTTCCTTCCATTTCTATTTTTTGGAACAGTTCAAGAGAATAGGGGTTTACTCTTCTTTTAATGTTTGGTAGAATTCCCCTAGAAGCCATCTGACCCTGAACTCTTCTTTTTTGGGAGATTTTTTATTACTAATTCTATTTCTTTACTGGTTATGGGTCTGTTAAAATTTTCTATTTCTTTCTGTTTCAGTTTTGATAGTTTATATGTTTCTAGAAATTTGTCCATTTCTTCCAGATTGCTCATTTTATTGGCATATAATTGCTCATAATATTCTTTTATTATTGTTTTTATTTCTGCTGTGTTGGTTGTGATCTCTCCTCCTTAATTCTTGATTTTATTTATTTGGGTTCTTTCCTTTTGCTTTTTGATCAAACTGGTTAGTGGTTCATCTGTTAATACTTTCAAAGAACCAGCTTCTGGTTTCATTGATCTGTTCTACCGGGTTTTGTTTGTTTGTTTGTTTGGTTCGTTTTGGTTTTGATAGCATTGATTTCTGCTCTAATCTTTATTATTTCCTGTCTTCTGCTGGTTTAGGGTTTTATTTGCTGTTCTTTTTCCATATCTTTAAGGTGTAGGGTTAGTTTCTGAATCTGATACCTTTCTTCCTTCTTTTGGAAGGCCTAGATTGCTATACGCCTTTACCATGTCCCAAAGGCTTTGGGCTGTGGTGTTATCAATTTCATTGGCCTCCATGTACTTTTTAATTTCCTCTTTAACTTCTTGATTAGCCCATTCATTCTTTAGTACGATGTCTTTAGTCTCCAAAATATTTGTTATCTTTCCACATTTTTTTCTTGTGGTTGATTTTAGGTTTCAGAGCGTTGTGGTCTGAAAATATGTATGCCATGCCCTCAATCTTTTGTACTTGTTAAGGGCTGATTTGTGTCCCAGTATGTGATCTATTCTGGAGAATGATCCATGTGCACTCAAGAAGAATGTGTATTCTGATGCTTTAGGATGAAATGTTCTGAATATATCTGTTAAGTGTGTCATTCAAAGCCATTGTTTCCTTGTTGGTTTTCTGCTTAGATGATCTGTCCATTGCTGTAAGTGGAGTGTGTTGAAGTCCCCTACTATTATGGTATTATTATCAATGATTTTTTTTATGTTGTGATTAATTGATTTATATATTTGGGTGCTACTACATTTGGAGCATAAATATTTACAATTGTTAAGTCTTCTTGGTGGAAAGACCACTTGATTATGATACAATGTCCTTCTGCATCTCTTGATACAGTCTTTATTTGAAAGTCTAGATTGTCTAATATCAGAATGGCTACTCCAGCTTTCTTTTGTTGACCATTAGCATGATAGTTGATTCTCCATCCCCTTACTTTCAATCTGAAGGTGTCTTTAGGTCTAAAGTGGGTCTCTTGTAAACAGCATATAGATGGCTCTTGTTTTCTTATCCATTGTTACCCTATGTCTTTTGATTGGAGCATTGAGTCCATTGACGTTTAGAGTGAATACTAAAAGATATGAATTTATTGCCATTATGTTGCTTGTAGTGTTGGCATGTTTGGTGGCATTCTCTGGTACTTTCTAATCTTTGTTGCTTTTGATCTTTATTTATTTTTTATATTTTCATCTTTTCTCTTCTCAGAGAGTACCCCTTAAAATTTCTTGTAGGGCTGGTTTAGTGGTCACAAACTCCTTTAATTTTTGTTTGTCTGGGAAACTTTTTATCTCTCCTTCTATTTTGAAGGACAGCCTTGCTAGATAAAGAATTATTGGCTGCATATTTTTCCAATTCAGCACATTGAATATATCCTCCCACTCCTTTCTGGTCTACCAGTTTTCTGTGGATAGGTTTGTTGCAAACCTGATCTGTTTTGCCTCGTAGGTTAAAGACTTTTTTCCCCTTGCTGCTTTCATGATTCTCTCCTTGCTGTGTATTTTGTGAATTTGACTATGATATGCCTTGCTGATGGTTGGTTTTTATTGAATATAATGGGAGTCCTCTGTGCTTCCTGAATTTTGATGTCTGTGTCTTTCCCCACATTAGGAATGTTTTCTGCGATGATTTGCTCACATAACACTTCTACCCCTTTTTCTCTCTCTTCCTCTTCTGGGAACCCTATGATCCTGATGTTGTTCCTTTTTAATGAGTGACTGATTTCTCTAATTCTTAAATCATGCTCTTTTGCCTTCGTCTCCCTCTTTTCTTTCTGCTTCATTATTCTCCATAATCTGTCCTCTATATCACTGATTCACTGCTCTGCCTAATCCATCCTTGCCTCCATGGCATCCATTCAAGATTGCAGCTCAGTAATAGCATTTTTTATTTCACCCCAACTAGCTTTTACTTCTTTTATCTCCACAGAAAGGGATTCAAATCTATTTTCAACCCCAACTAGTATTCTTATCATCATGATTCTAAATTCTATTTCAGACATCTTGCTTGTATCTGTGTTGATTAAGTCCCTGGCTGTCATTTCTTCCTTCTCTTTTTTCTGGGGTGAATTTGTTTATTTCACCATTTTGAATGAAGAAAAAGATTTAATAAGGTAAAAAAATACAATTTAAATTTTAAAACAACACACAAGAAAAGTCAAATAAATGATGCTATATCCTGGTGTGTTTTGGTCTGTTTTTTGAAATGACTTTGATAGATTAGAGAAAAAAGGGAAAGATAAGAATAGAAAAAGAAAAAAAGAAGAAAGAAAAAGAAAAAAGGAAAACCTTTGAAAATTTGAAAAATGAATACAATGAAATGGAATATATATGCTTGTATTATTTTTAAAGATAATCAGTAAACTAGGTGTGCCTTGGTGTCTCATTTGGTTAAGCGTCTGACTTCAGCTCAGGTCATGGTTGCATGGCTCATGGGTTTGAGCTCCACGTTAGGCTCTGTGCTGACAGCTCAGAGCCTGGAGCCTGCTTGAGATTCTGTGTCTCCCTCTCTCTCTCTGTCCCTTACCCACTCATGCTCTGTCACTCTCTCTCAAACATAGACATTAAATTTTTTCAAAAAAAAAGATAATCACTAAATTAAAATAGAAAACTTCTCATAGACACCTTTTGCACTCCTGATGAGCCCTCTCACTAACCTATTAGGGGAATTTGAAGAAACTCACCTTGACTGAAGCATAATTCTAGGGGCAAAAGATGTGGTAATCAATAAGGTTAGAGAGATAAAAGAGACTGGTTTGGCAAACTAAGAAGTTTGGACTCTCTGTTATCAAAGGGAAGTCACTGAAGGATTTTAAGCCCTGGAGAGAATGATGATATTTTCTTTTTTAGAAAGATTACTCTGGCTGCAATCATGGATTAGAAAATGGCTAACTGGAGCCTTGGAGACAAGCTAAAGGCTAATTTTAATTGCCCACGCAATGAGGCTGACCTATTGGTGAAGCTGGGGCTAGACAAGAGGTGGTAGACATAAGAGATACCAAGGAGGTGGCTTAATGATTGATTGCATGTCAAGTTTCTCATTCAGTCAACTAAAACAGGAAATACAATTTGAAGAACAGCTTTAGGAAAATGGAAGAAGTACAGCAAAGTACATATTGAGTTTGTGGTACCTTTGGAACAGCCATTGTGGAGATGTCTAGTAGGCAGTCACCATAAAGGTGTACCTGGCAATGTAGATTTGGGATTAGTGAAAGCAAGTGCAAAAAAAAAATAATCAGGGAATAACTTATGAAGAAGATGCTAAATTTTAAATTATTGCCTTACCTTGCCATATAATCCACACATTTAAATGGATTCTTGGAATTTATGAAATGCGTACTTTAGTTTCATACTCTTGGCCAACATTATATGATACTTTTCATACTATCACAGTTAAAAGTCCTGCCTCCTACATTAACAGGAGTATTTTTTTTGAAACAACTTAGCTACTAAATGTTCTTCTCATTTTTGAAAGTGTTCTGAAACAGCTAAGATGAGAACTGTGATCTTTCTTTCTTTCTTTCTTTCTTTCTTTCTTTTCTTGAAAAATGTTTTAATGCTAGGTAACAGTCTGTCCTGCTTTAGAGAAAGCTCATCAATGGCAATTTCTTTTGTACATAAGTAAGCCACTACTTATATATTATCTTGAAGGGCAGAAAGCAACTATGTTCAGAAAGGAGATTACCCCAAAAGATCATTAGGAATGTAATGGCTTCTGAGAATGGCACAAAATGGCTCCTCACTTTTCTTTTTGCATCATCATTAGTCTCTTAGAATCCCTCCTCTCTGGTCTCCCTCTCCTTGTCAAACATGTTTTCAATATTTTGATCCCCAATTCTTTGCCTCTTCAGTTGTCCCCAACCCCAGCACAAAAGGACAAGTTAGGCCATCCAGGTCCTGAGTCATTCTCTGCCTACTGATTTAAATACCTATAGGGCAGGATCTCAAAATACCAGTTTCATTCTGATAATGACATTAAAACCTAACACCAGGGAGTCATTGTTAAAACAAACATTCTTCCTTTCTTTTTTTAAAATATTTTTAACATTTAATTTATTTTTGGGAGACAGAGAGAGAGCAAGGGAGAGGCAGAGAGAGACAGATACACAGAATCTGAACTGTCAGCACACAGCCTGAGAACTCATGAACCCTGAGATCATGACCTCAGCCAAAGTTGGATGCTTAACCAACTGAGCCACCAAGGCATCTAAAGGTTCTCCCTTTCAAGTTTTACTTAAGTTTTCCTCCCAAAAGAATGATTGGGTCAAGAAAAAAAACCTATCCTACCTGTCACCCGTCTTAATTTTAACTATTTTTTTTTTATTTTTATTGTTTGAGAGAGAGAGAGAGCGCATGAGAATGCATAAATGGGGGAAGAGTAGAGACAGAGAGGGAGAGAGAGAATCCAAGCAGGCTCCACGTTTTCAGCACAGAGTCCGACATGGGACTTGAACTCATGAACCATAAGATCATGACCTGAACTGGAAGGCAGACGCTTAAGCAACTGAGCCACCCAGGTGCCCCCTGTCTGTTGCCCATCTGCATCTTTCATTCCTGCATGATCCCATTCCCACCCTCTCTATGCCTTCCTGGCCTCTCCTCTAGAACAAATGGAACCCAGTTGGATGGAATGGCAGATGCATTAGTGGTCAAAGGTTCATAAATAGCCTTCTGTTTCCTGACACGATAGGTTTGAGAGGGTGCCCCATCTGTGTTTAAGGAACAATGTAGTTCACCTTAAGTGATACTTTGGATCCTTATGGTGAGTCTGCTCCTGACCCAGACTGATCCAGAACAGTTCACCTTGCCTCCAACCCTTCTCCTCAATTAGAGAACTGCCTTGTATTGAGGAAGTTGGATAAACCATATCACTGCTGTTCATCTCATTTCCCAAGATTTCACCTGACTTCTTCCAACCTCATCTAAACTGATTTTTTGAGGATGAGCTAGTTACTTTCCCAGAATGGGTACTCACACTAAGCACATTCTCCAAAATTGACAGCTCTTTTTGGTTTCAAAAATATACATAATGCAGACATAATAAGGAAATTACACACAGATAGATGTTAGTCAAGTAGCTTCCTGAATTATGATTGCAAGTCAGACTGTCTAATATAAGATACCCAAGTTCAATCAAATTCATTTTAAGAAATGGGATTGCTAAGACTAGACCCTCCCCCCAAATAAGAAAATACAACATCCTATTTCATTAATTTTTGCATTTACGTATTTGTAACAGAATCTGAGTAGCTCAGGCTGCCATAACAAAATACTATGGATTTTAGTGGCTTAAACAATGGAAATTTGGGGTGCTTGGGTGGCTCAGTCGGTTAAGCATCCAACTCTTGATTTCAGCTCATGTCATGATCTCACAGTTCATGAAATCCAGTCCTCATTGTGCTCTGCACTGGCAGCACAGAGCCTGGTTGGGATTCTCTCTCTCTCTCTCTCTCTCTCTCTCTCTCTCTCTCCCTCCTCTGCTCTTTCTCTCAAAATGAATAAATTATCAAACAAACTTTAAAAAAAGGGAGGGGGGAATTTATTTCTTCACAGTTCTGGAAAGTGAAAAGTCCAAAATCAAAGTTCTAGCAGACTTCAGTTTCTGGTGAGAGGTCTCTTCCTAGTTTGCCGACAATGCTTTACTGTGTCCTCATATGGTAGAGAGAGAAAGATCCTAGTGTCTCTTACTTTTTAAAAAAAAATTGCTTTAATGTTTATTTTTCAGGGGGGGGGTGATTGGGGGAGGGGCAGAGAGTGAGAGGGAGACCCAAAATCTGAAGCAGGCTCTAGGCTCTGAGCTGTCAGCACAGAGCCTGATGCGGGGCTTGAACTCACGAACTGTGAGATCATGAACTGAGCCAAAGTTGGACGTCCAACCTACTGAGCCACTCAGGTGCCCGTTACTTTTTTATAAGGACACTAGTTCTATAGGATTGGGGTTCCATGCTTTTATGACCTCATTTAACCTTAAAGACCTCCTTAAAAGCCCTTTTTTTAAATACAGTCAACATGGAGGGGTAGGGCTTCCACATCTGAATTCTGGGATGACACAATTCAGTCCATAGTAGAGTCCTAAAATGCAAACTCCATTAAGTGACCACTCTGGAAGGCTTCTTTGAATGGACAGAAAAATGAAATACTATAAAGCCTTTCACAAATGGGAATTGTTTCTTATTAATGTATCATGAAATCTATATTGTAAGTTGGAAGCAGCAATTTTTGTGTATGTGTATCTTCATGGTATGAAATACATCCATTTCCTTCTATATGAATTGAGTCAAAAGTTTGGAAATAACATTGATACAGTCTGTATAATTTGAATTCAGGTTAATGGCTCATGACTACCTACTTGAATGATAATAGAATAATAGAATGACTGTGGAAAAGATTGTTCAGTAAATCCCATTCTATTTACAAACAAGAGATAGCATCATGGTTAAACTATCTAGTCTAAATAACTGAGATGATAACAGTGTTTCTCAAGTGGAAAATGTGTCTTTTAACTCCAGGAAGATTTAGAATTTGGCACATCCAGAAAGAGCTAAAAGAATCAAAACTATAGCATTACATTTCCAGGTACAAATTAATTTGTTTGATATTTTATATTTTTATAATGTTTGTGGGAGTTTTGTTTTTAAAAAATAATTCCCATTTAAAAAGTTTAATTATTTGACTTAAAGAGTTAAACTGAAATTTTTAAAGATTTATCAAAACAGCTTTATAATAAGCTTACTAAACTTTAGTTTCTTACTAAATTGATAAGATTACTTATCATTCAGAAAGACTTTGCCTAGGTAGAAGATTGGAGATCTAAAAAGGAAAAAAGTAAATATTAAATGTTTAAACCTGACCCATTAAATTAATGTTAATGGAAGGGTGTTAAATTTGTAAATGAAACCAAACATTATTCAAGGTTTCTTTAAGAACAATTGCTACCATGGGGGTGCCTGGGTGGTTCAGTTGTTTAAGTGACTGACTTGATTTCAGCTTAGGTCTTGACCTCAGGTTGTGAGTTCAAGACCTGTGTTGGGCTCTGTGTTGGGTGAAAGCTACTTTTAAAAGGCGAGGGAGGGGCACCTGGTTGGCTCAGTCAGTTAAGCACCAGACTCTTGGTTTCACCTCAGGTCATGATCTTGCTATTTCATGGGTTGGAGCATCTGGTGGGACTCTGTGCTGGCAGCATGAAGCCTGCTTGGTATTCTCTCTCTCTCTGTCTCTCTCTCTCTCTCTCTCTCTCTCTGACCCTCTCCCATTCACGTTATCTCTGTCTCCCAAAAAAAGTAAATAAATAAACTTAAAAAAATTAAAACACAAAAACAAAAACAACCAAAACTGAGTTTGGAACCTTAGTTAGATACCATTATGCTTCTTATATTTTTTTAAGCTGTAGAGAATATTTTTGGAACAATTGGACATTTGATGATATTTTTATCATACATTAATTTTCTTTAAGTTTTAGTTATTTGATGACACATGTTGAAATATTTAAGAATGATGTGTCAAGATGTCTAATATTTACTTTAAATATTTCAGAAAATTATATATATAAATATATTATTTAATAATATATTAAATATATATAAATTATATATATATATATGAGAAATAGCAGCAAATATGGCAACAAGGTGATGTTTGTTAAATTCAGGTAAAGATCATGTAAGTACTGACTGTATTTTTTTTTTTTTTTTTTTAGTTTTCTGCTTGTTTGTTTGAAAAATTTTATAATATAAAGCTTGGGGAAAAAGCAAGTTTGGAGGAATAACAGTAATTCATCAAATATTCATTTTCCATACCAAAAAGATTTTCAGTATTTGGTAAATGTTATTCTACTTGGCACCATAATATAACAGAGTTCAGAGAGCTTCACAAATCTTTGAAGCATTCTTTGAAAGATAACAGAGGAAAGGATTAGAAGGGTGAAATGTGCTATAGCACTAAGTGGAATCAAGACTACTTATACTACTTTTATTTATCTAGTAAACTAAAATTTAATCTCAGTAATATATCTCTGTCTCACAATAAAAGTTTAACAAGTTGGCAGCTGGAGAAAAAAGAATTCACCAATAAATGTAAAAATAACAGCTTTTTCTGAAAATAATAAATGCCATTATTATACACAATTTTGTAAAATTTTCGAATTCCATTATCAGACATAATTGCACTGACAGAATGTAACTTAATGTTCATTTTAAGGGAAAGTATGCATTTTATTTTATTTCTCATAAAGGAAGTTGCCACTGTGAATACTGGTTGCAGATTCTCTTTCAGATTTGGTCTTTTTTTCTTTTTCTATCTAAAATGCTCAAACCATAGAGATTGTGGGTCTGTTCTTTGTCAATTATGCTGCTTATCACATTCATTAGTGTGCTTCACTCTGATTGAGTTATGAGTTCTTGCTGGTTGTGGAGTCATTTATTCAAGTTAGTTTCCTGAAGCTCCTTCTGGGTTTGTTATTTTCCTCATTACATTTTTCATTGCCTTTCCAGGGCCTGTTACAGCATGCTGAATGGCAGCAGTTCCAGCACAGATATACTCAAGGCCTGGATGCACAGACCAAATGCTCCACTCTACCTTTCATGCTCAGCAACATGTAGAAAAATCTCCATGCCAAATGAGAAAACCCTTCCTTTGCTCTCCTACAGATCTGTTCAGGCTCTTCTACCAGAGATATCAAGAAACATTTTTTAGAAGATTTAAAGCATTCATGTATTCAAAATATTTATTAGGTATCTTCTGTGGGTTGATAGTGTTTAAGGTACAAGAAATACAGAGAAGAATAAGACATGGCCTAAAAGCTTAGAGTCTAAAATCAAAGGGTGTAAATGTGGAAAAGATATGTTATACATCTATTTAAGTGTTTTAGCAGAGATATTCACTGTGATGTGGTCTTGGAGTCTGAGACAACTCTTTTTACCCTGGAGGGTTTGTCTTGTTTGTTGTGGGTTTTCTGTCCTCATTGTCATAAAATTCCTACCTCTGAAGTTAAAGAGTAGTAGACCCAGTGAGATCAGGGACACTGTTGTTGCTAAGTAAATTTGCCTCCTTCTTACATGCCCAATGGTTGCTATGGAATCTAGCAGAGGCGACTCCTAAAATGGTTTCAGTGAGAGGTAAGGAGGTATAAAACTTCCTCTCCAAACATAGCTGCAAGTCTCTAAGCACACATGGGTCAAATGTCAAAAACACCAAGATTGATTCTCATTGTCAGTTGGAAGAGACTGCTCATCTTAACTTTTAAGTCCTAGAAGCATAGTGATGCTCAGGTATAGAGCTGAAAAGGACCTAAATGAAATAATGAATGTAAAGAGATTAAGTCAGAGAGTCTGAGAAGATGGTGGAAGAGGAGGACAGTAAGTTCACCCCACCCCACATTTACAACTAGATATCACTTACATCTGAGTAAATAAATTGGAGAGCCATCCGAAGACTGGCAGAACAAACTCCACAACTAAATGTAGAGGAGAAGCCACATGGGAGAGGTTAAGAAGAGCAGAAATGGTGGTAGGGAGCTGCCTGCAGGAGGGAGGGAGCTGCTGCGGATGCAGAGAGAGGAAGGCACCAGGAAGCCCACATGGGGAAAATGAATCCTCACAAAGTCTGGCCTTGAAAACCAGAGGGGCTGCATCCTCACCCATAAAGAGATAACATCCTGGGGAGAGGTAATACAGAAGCAACAGTTTGCACAACACGTGGGGTAAACAAGAGCAGATCTGTTTATGCTGATTCCAGAGCATGCTAGGGGACTTCTCCAGGAATGAAGGAAGTGGGAGGTCCTATTTTCCTCCCTCACCCCCCAGCATAAACACAGCCACCTGTGAGAGATGGTGCCACACAGACACTTGCTACCTAACTTGCTAGCAGTGTACCTGCCCACAAATTCTCCTGAGGGCTTCCCCACTCCAAGCCCCCTGGCCTGTACCCAGCACTAATTTTGTCAATGTAGTGTATGCTTCACCCAACTGCCACATGCTGACATCAACCATCCCTAGCCACCTGCATGCTGTGCCCAGCTACCCCAAACAAAGATGCCATTTGCCTCTGGCCACCCCCATTTCATGATGCCACACACCTCCAACTGCCACCACTTTTCTGTGGATCTGGCCTACAACTAGCAGCTCAGTGTAAATTTTGCTAAAATCATGGGCACATCCTGCCTGGCCTCTGCATATAGATACCACATGCCCCAGCAGCTGTCACTGCCCATGATACAAGCCATGGTCTTGGTGCACTGTGCTATGGAGGATCTGGCCTATAACTAGGGTGAAAATTTTGCCAATACTGCTCCCAGCCTCCTGCAGTCACATCCTCTCAGAGCCAGCCTGCCTGGGTCTCACTAACATCACGGAGAGCAAGTACAGCCAAGAGGCAGACAGTCGAGGCAGACAGTCAATGCAGACAACTGGACTGAAAGGAAAAGCTCCTCAGACACAATAGCAGGACACAAGCAACACTCATAGGAGACTCTACTAGGGTGGCAGATTCTGTTGAACAGGGGACACTGTATTATAGAACACTATAGGACCTCTACTGCATTCTTCAAGACCAGAGGATGTAGCTGACTTTTCTAATGCACAGAAACAGACACAGATAGGTAGGCAACATGAAGAGACAGAGAAACATAACTCAAATAAAAGAACAGGACAAACTCACAAAGGATATCCAAGCAAAAGAGAAATAAGTAATATGCCTGACAGAGAATTTAAAGTAATGATCATAAAGATATTCAATGGACCTCATAAAGGATGGAAGACATCACTAAGACTCTTGACAAAGAGATAAAAAATAACATAACAAAGGTCAAGAACTCAATAAATGAAATTTAAAATACAATAGATGGAATAAATAGTAGGCTACAGGAAACAGAGGAACATATAAGTGACCTGGAGGATAGAGTAATGGAAAGCAATCAATGTGACCAGATGAGAGACAAATATAGCAGAATAAGAATAGACTTAGAGAACTCATTGACTCCATCAAGCATAATACCATTTACATAATAGGGATCTCAGAAGAAGACAAAGAGGGGTAGAAAATGTATTTGAAGTAATAATAGCTGAAAACTTCTGGAATTGAGGGAAGGAAACAGAGATCCACACTGAAGAGGCACAGAGATCTCCCAACAAATTCAACCGAAGGAGGTTCATACCAAGACAAATAGTAATTAAAATGGCAAAACATAGAAGAATTTTAAAGGTTGCAAGAGAAAAGACAATTACATGCAAAGGAAATCCCCGTAAGACTATCAATAGAATTTTCAGTAGAAACTTTTGAGACCAGAAGGGAGTGGCATGATATACTCAAAGTGCTGGAAGGGTAAAATTTGCAATTACGAATACTATATCCAGCAACATTATCATTCTGAATAGGAGAGATAGAGTTTTCCAGACAAACAAATTCAGAACATTCCATTCAAAAACAGTAGAATACACATTTTTTTAAAGTGCACATGGACCATTCTCCAGAACTGATCACATATTAGACCACAAAACAAGTCTCAACAAATTAAAAAGATTGAAGTCATACCATGCATCTTTCCTGACCACAATGCTATATGAAGCTAGAAATCAACCATAAGAAAAAATCTGGAAAGAGCACAAATACATGGAGGTTAATAACATGCTACTAAACTATGGGCCAACCAAGAAATCAAGAAGAAATCAAAAAGTACATAGAAACAAATGAAAATGAAAACACAATGGTCCAAAACCTTTGGGATAGAACAAAAGTAGTTCTAAGAGGGAAGTGTATAGCAATACAGGCTACCTCAAGAGAAAAGAAAAATCTCAAACAACCTAACCTCACACCTAATGGAAGCTGGAAAAAGAACAATAAACAAAACCCACAGCCAGCAGAAGGAAGGGAATAATAAAGATTAGAGCAGAAGTAAATGAAATAGAAACTAAAAAAAAAAAAACAAAAAAAAAAAAAACAAAAAAAAACTACAATAGAACAGATCAATGAAACGAAGAGCTGGTTCTTTGAAAAGATCAACAAAATTGATAAGCCTCCAGCCAGACTCACCAAAAAAAAAAAAAAAAAAAATACAGAAAGGACTCAAATAAAGAAAATCACAAATGAAAGAAGAGAAATAACAATCACCACCACAGAAACACAAACAATTGTAACAGAATATTATGAAAAACTATATGCCAACAAATTAGACAATCTAGAAGAAATGTATAAATTCCTAGAAACATATAATCTACTAAAAATGAAGCAGGAAGAAGTAGAAAATCTGAACAGACTGATTACCAGCAAGGTGATTAAATCAGTAATCAAAAAGCTCCCCACAAACAAAAGTCCAGGACCAGTTGGCTTCACAGGAGAATTTTACCAAACATTTAAAAAAGAATTAATACTTACTCTTCTCAAACTATTCCAAAAAATAGAAGAAGGAAACTTCTAAATTCATTGCATGAAGCCATACAATTTAGTATTACCCTGATACCAAACCCAGATAAAGACACCACAAAAAAGAGAGACAGAGAGAGAACTTAGGCCAATATATCTAATAAACATAGATGCAAAAATCCTCAGCAAAATATTAGCAAATACACTGAAACTATACGTTAAAAAAATCATTCATCACGATCATGTGGGATTTATTTCCAGGATGCAAGGATGATTCAACATCTGCTAGTCAATCAAAGTAATAAATCACATCAATAAGAAAAAGATCAAAACCTCATAATCATTTCAATAAGCACAGAAAAAGCATTTGACAAAGCACAACATCCTTCATGACAAAATGATGATGTTTTCAAAAAACATACAACAACAACAAAAAAAGCCATATATGAAAAACTAACAGTGAACATCATACTCAATAGGGAAAAACTGAGAGCTTTCCCTCTAAGGTTAGGAACAAGACAAGGATGTCCACTTTTATTCAATGTAGTACTGGAAGTCCTAGCTACAGACAGCAACAACTACAAAAAGGGCATCCAAATCAGTAAGGAAGAACTAAAACTTTCACTATTTGCAGATGATATGATGCTATGTATAGAAAACCCAAAAGACTCTGCTAAAAACTACTAGAGCTGATAGATGAATTCCATAAGGTCTCAGAATACAAAATCAATATACAGAAATCCATTGCATTTCTTTACACCAATAATGAAGCAGCAGAAAGAGAATTAAGAAAACAATACCATTTACAACTGCACCAACAATAATAAGATACCTAGGAATAAACCTAATCAAACAGGTGAAAGACTTGTACTCTGAATACTATAAAACACTGATGAAAGAAATTGAAGACAACAGAAAGAAATGGAAAGACATTCCATGCTCATGTATTGGGACAACAAATATTTTTAATTGTTTGTATTACCTAAAGCAATCTACAGATTTAGTGCAATCCCTATCAAAATACCAAAAGCATTTTTCACAGAACCAGAACATTTAATCCTAACATTTTATTTATTTTTTAAATTTTTTTAATGTTTATTTATTTTTGAGAGAGAGAGAGGCAGACTGCAAACAGAGGGAGGGGCAGAGCGAGAGTGGAAGACACAGAATTGGAAGCAGGCTCCAGGCTCTAAGCTGTCAGCACAGAGCCTGGCATGGGGCTCAAGCCCATGAACTGTGAGATCATGACCTGAGCCGAAGCCGGTCACTTAACCCACTGAGTCTCCCAGGTGCCCCTAATCCTAAAATTTATATGGAAACTCAAAAGACCCCAAAGAGCCAAAGCATTTGAAAAAGAAAAGCAAGTCTGGAGGTATCACAATTTCAGACTTCAAGTTATATTACAAAGCTGTAGTAATCAAAACTGTATAGTACTCGCACAAAAATAGACACCTAGCTCAGTAGAACAGAATAGAAAACCCAGAAATATACCCACAATTATACGGATAATTAATTGTCAAGAAAGGAAGAAAGAATATCCAGTGGGAAAAAGACAACCTCTTCAATGAATGTGGGGGCATTTGTGTGGCTCAGTTTGTTAAGTGCCCGACTTGGGTCAGGTCATGATCTCATGGTTCGTGAGTTGGAGCCCTGTGTCAGGCTTTGTGCTGACAGGTCAGAGCTGGAAACTGCTTTGGATTCTGTGTCCCCCGCTCCCTCTGCCCCTCCCCCATTCCTGCCCTCTCTCTCTCTGTCTCTCTCTCTCTCTCTGTCTCAAAAATAAACATTAAGAAAATAAAAAATAAATAAATAAAGAGCGAAATGTGAGACCTGAAACCATAAAAATCCTAGAAGAGAGCAGAGGTAGTAATTTCTCTGACATTGGCCATAATAACAGTTTTCTTTAGGTTTATATATTTATTTTGAGGAAGAGAGAATGCATGTGAGGGACACAGAGAGAGGGAAAGAGAGAATCCCAAAGCAGGTTCTGTGCTGTCAGGGGAGCCCAATATAGGGCTTAAACTCACAAACCATGAAATCATGACCTGAGCTGAAATCAAGAGTCAGACGTTTAACCGACTGAGCCACCCAGACACCTGAGCAATATTTTTGTACATGTCTCCTTAGGCAAGGAAAACAAAAGGAAAAGTAAACTACTGGGACTGAATCAAAATTAAAAGCTTCTGTACAGCAAACAATCAACAAAACTAAAAGGCAACCTACAGAATGGGAAAAGATGTTTGCAAATGACATATCTGATAAAGGGTTAGTATCCATAATATATGAAGAACTTCTACAACTCAACACCCAAAAAACAAATAATACAATTAAAAAATGGGCAGAAGATATGAACGAACATTTCTCCAAAGAAGACATATTCAATATCACTCATCATCAGGAAAATGCCGACCACAATGAGATATCTCACACCCATCAGAATGGTTAAAATCAAAAACACAAGAAACAGCAAGTGTTGATGAGGATGTGGAGAAAAAGGAACCCTTGTGCATGGTTGGTGGGAATGCAAACGGGTGAAACCACTGTGGAAAAAAGTATGGAGTTTTCTCAAAACATTAAAAGTACAACTACTCGGGGCTCCTGGGTGGCCCAGTCGGTTAAGCGTCCGACTTCAGCCAGGTCACGATCTCGCGGTCCGTGAGTTCGAGCCCCGCGTCAGGCTCTGGGCTGATGGCTCGGAGCCTGGAGCCTGTTTCCAATTCTGTGTCTCCCTCTCTCTCTGCCCCTCGCCCGTTCATGCTGTGTCTGTCTCTGTTTCAAAAATAAATAAACGTTAAAAAAATTTTTTTAAAAAAAGTACAATTACTCTATGATCCAGTAATCTCACTGTTTGGTATTTAAAAAAAAAATTAAAAATCCAAAAAAATAAATAAATAAAACGCACAAACTACTAATTCAAAGGGATACATGCACTCCTAAGTTTATAGCAGCATTATTTACAACAGCCAAATATGGAAGCAGTCCAAGTGTCCATTGATAGGTGAATGGATAAAGAAGTGGTGTGTGTGTGTGTATGTCAGAGAAAGACAAATACCATATGATTTCAGTTACATATGGAATTTAAGAAACACTTAAATTTCACTTATATATGGAAATAAGAAACAAAACAAGTGAGCAAATGTAAACAAAAAAGAGAGACAGACAAACCAAGAAACAGACTCTGAACCATAGAGAATAAACTGATGGTTACCAGAGGGGAGATAGGTAGGGAGATTGGTGAAATGAGTAATGGGGATTAAGGAGTATACTTTTGATGAGCACTGGGTGATGTATGGCATTGCTGAATCTCTATAGTATACACCTGAAATTAACATAACTCTGTATATTGACTATTTTGGAATTAAAAATTTTTAAAAAGGAGATTTAAGTCAGTGTCTGACATACTGCAAATGCTTAATAAATGATATTCATTATAAATATCATCCCTGATTTTATACCCAAGCCAGAAAGCCTGAAAGGTAAATCTCCCTAAATTACCTAGCTAATAAATGGCTTTTATGTGACCATTTGATTCATGTCTCTACTATTAACTCATAAGACTCAAAATTTAATTAGGCAAGAATGAGGTAAGTTTTTGCTTACACTTGTGTTCTCTGCATCTACAACAGCACTGGTATATAACAGATACATATAAATATTTGTTTAACACATCCATTTCTTTTTTTTTAACAAAAAAATTTGCTAGATATACCTGGATTAAAATTCCAACTCCAGTACCTTCTAGCTATATAAACTTAGACAAGTTAACCACTTTCAGTCATAATTTTCCCACTTGTTGAAAATGGGGCTAATGTTACTTAACACTTACTTCGCAGGCTTGTGGAGAAGCGTAGATGAGGCAAGCACTCTGAGTATCATGCCCTGCACGGGAGAGGCTTATTACATTTTAGTCTCCTTATCTTTTGCAGTCTGCTCTGTAGTTTTCTGTCTGAATTAGCAAACATCAAGGTTTGCCACAAGAGGGCAATACTATATGGAAATGGAAATCTATGCCAAAAAAAACCCCATAAAAAACAAACAAATAAAACAACAAAATAACCCCCAAAACACCCCAAGAAAACCTACTCCCAAATGAAAACCTTTCCAAAATTACATTTATTCCTCTCTCTCTTTCTATCCTTCTCTCTGCCCCCCATAACTATAGTTTGTTAATAAGGTTTTCATATTTAGAATTCTGTTCTTTTCTATTGTGTTCTTTAAAAATCAAGTAACCTTAAAAATCAAACCGTCACGAGGAGCCAATTTCACCCTCTGCAATTATTCCTGCTCCTTTAGTTGGTGGTCTTGACTTGCATGTAAAAAGATAATGCTTCTGGTTATGTAAGTTCAAATCTTAGAGTTATATTAGATTCCTGCCTCATCCATGCAATATGTTTCCTTCCTTTAATTAATATGCTTAGTGCCTATCTCTTCCCCATTCTCATGTCTACCTACCTGGTCCAAATCCCCTCTTCTCATCTCTCAACCATTTACCTTTTGGTCTTCCAACTGTTTTTCTTTAGTCCATTTATTGAATAACAAATGCTTGGATCCAATACACTTATACAAGGTGGTCTATGTTCTGTGCTCTTCCTGGGAAAGACTCCCATTTCTTTCCCTGGGACTAAATGATGTTTCCTTTGGGCTACATTTAACATTTTTGTGTTTCATGATAACAGTGGAAAGGAAGAGGGAGTAATATATTTTGAGAATGGCTCTGCAATTTATGAAAGCATTTTTCAGCTGCAAAGGACATTAGCAAGTCACATAGGCTGCTGCCACTAATGATATGTATACTTGCCTATCAGAGAATGCATGTTCATATCCCAACCAATTTGACAAGAAACAAATGTTAGGAGCACTGTGTAGACCGAAAAAACAAAAACAAAAACAAAAACAAAACTTTTATCAAGGCAGAATAAACAATACCTGTTATGATGCTATGGAAGAATTTGATCTAAACTTTCCTCTACTAGCAGAAGACTATCTTAGAAATTTTCCTGATTCATAAATTTTTTTTAGTGTAAAATGGTTTTGAAAACAAATCTGATTCTTCTGTCTTCTTTGCTTCTCTTATTAATAACCGAATCATCTAAATGAAATATTCTAGATACAAAGGACAAATATTGTATGATATCACTTATATGAGATACCTACAGTAGTCCAATTCATAGAGAGAAAGTAGAATGGTGGTTACCAGGGATTGGGGGAGAGGGGTATGGGAAGTTGTTCTTTAATAGGTACAGAGTTTTAATTGGGGAAGATGAAAAAGTTCTGCAGATGGATGGTGGTGATGACAACACAAAAATGTGAATGCACTTAAATGTCACTGAATTGTTGTATACTTAAAAAATAGTTAAAATGGTAAATTTTATGTTATATATATTATGTATATAAAATAATATATATATATTGTGTATATATATATATATATATAATCTGAAATGTGAATCATGTGTTTTATTCATCTGGGTTCAATATTGTTTTTCTAGATGTGATATTAAGTTCAAATAGAATTGCACAAAACCTACTTTCAAGGAGCATGCTTTGGGAAAAGATAACACATAGGTAGAAATGCAGGCAATGACAGTGTCCCTGCCTTCTCACTGTAACAAAGGCTGAAGAGGATGTTTAATCTTTCTAGGTGCATTCACTTTCAATTTAGTAACCTTTTACCAGGCCTGAATTTGGCCTCAGAATATATGAGTCTCAGAGGCCTAAATCTACAAAACAAATTAAAAAATGCAGTATTCCTCTTCTTATCCATGGAAGATACATTTCAAGACCCCCATCGAATGCCTGAAACTGTGATAGTGCCAAACCCCATATATACTGTTATTTCCAATACATACATTCCTATGATAAAGTTTAATTTATAAGTCAAGCACAGTAAAGAAAATTAACAAAAACAACTAATAATAAAATAGAAAAACTATAATAATTACTATAATAAAAGTTATATGGATGTGGTCTCTGTCTCCCCCCAAAATATTTTATTGTACTGTACTTCTTCTTCTCCTTCTTCTTATAATGATGTGAAATGATAAAATGCTTTCCTGATGAGAAGAAGTGAGGTGAAGGATGACATAGCATTAGATCACTCTTGACCTTCTGATGATATGTCAGAAAGAACCATCTGCTTCCATACTGCAGTTGGCCATGGGTAACTACAACTACGGAAAGGTAAGCTACAATTAAGGGGCAACTACTGTAATAATAACCCAACAGTAATACTTATTAAGTATATATCAAGCACCAGGATTAAGTGTCAGCCAGGATCTAGGTCAAGAAAAAAGTTATAGGCATATTTATAAATATCATATATTAGCTTACTATCCCCAACTCACTATTTTGCTTTTTAAAATAAACAAAGCCCCATACATCCCATTTATTACAGAATTAAGAAAACTAACAGAGACACACCTCTGTGCCAGTAACCATGTCAAAGAGTATGTCAGCCAATAATATTTATGAAACTCACATGCCGCTGACAGGCCCACATACTGTGAAGTAGAAATTTTCAGAAAGGGTACATTTTGATCCATTAAAATTTCCTATGAAAAAAAGCTTGCAGGTATAGACACTCTTTGATTTAGAAAGTCTATCTTTTAGAAAGAATCTAGTTCAATTCTTATGGTGGGGGGAAATAATACATAAAAACAACAGTTCAAAACTGATGATAAATTCACCTCAAAGCAAAACCATTTCTTTGCTTGGTTAATGTGGCATAAGAGAAAGCTTGACTAGCAAGTATAATTAAAGTATGAATCACAGGCATGAGTCATGAGTAACCCTGAGAGCACCTATAGGGAAAAAAGTCCATTATAACCTACTAAATTTAGAGACTAAAGGATGAAGGGTAGGAGGAAAAATCTTAATTCCATGTAAATGCCTGAATGGAAACACTGATTATGGCATTGATGCATTATTGGTCCAGCATTTGTGTGAGGCTCTGTAACACAGCATATTATGCTTGATGTATAGGTACTCATTTTTGATGTTTTCTATTCCTAGAATTTCTTGAGGTCAGGTACTTTGCTTTGCTTTATTTGTTTTTCCATACAAATCACTTCTTGACTCAGATTCTACTAATGTAGATAGTTGGCATAAAACATGCAGCTACACACGTGAATGGGCAAATGATAACCCATATCTCAGAATCTAGAATAAATGTGTCTTGACATATAAGACTTTTGAAAAAATGAAAAATGACATCCAATAATATACTAAATGCTACTTTTCAGACTGTTGATACATTTTAAAGAATCACAGAAATTTTATTTAATGAAAAACAGGAAGAGATTGTTATATTTTATCCTATTTCATATCTCAGCAGTTGGCATTGAATTTACTTGCTTGGATAAACAATATGGCAAAAGTTGAAAGAAAAATATTTGTTTGGCCTGACTTTTTTGTCTTTCAAGCTGTGTGATGAATATAAAATTGCCTCAGGTGAAAAACAGCCCCACTGCTTGGGCTACTCAATTGACTGACAAATGGCATTCTTGCCCACCATCTGACCCCACCTACCCAAATGAGGAGTATTTAACTGACAGACATAGGTTAGACACTGGAGTTAAAATGGCTCTAGTGATGATTGGACATTCTGATAATATTTAGAGGTACAATGATACGAATATGGTTGGAAGGTTTTTAAGTCCAATTTCCTTGCTCAGAAGAATTTATTTTATTTAAAAAATTTGTTTGAAGTTTATTTATTTATTTTGAGAAAGAGCTTGAGCAGGATAGGGGCAGAGAGAGAGGGAGAGAGAGAATTCAAATAGGCTCTGCACTCTCAGCACAGAGCCAGATGAGGGGCTTGAACTCAAGAACCTGTGAGATCATGACCTGAGCCAAAATCAAGAGTCCGGCATTTAACCCACCCAAGCACCCTTTTGGCTGAGAAGAATTTAAATCAAAGCCATCAAATACACTGTTTACATCATCTTATCCTCGTTTAACGTTTATGTACTATTTTTAATGTTCATGTGTACTTCTTTAAAGAAAATTGAAACTAAAAGTCTTGACAGTCTCTGAAACTTAATTGGGAAAAATGTAAAGTACATTAATGGAATTTTTCCCATGATCTGTAGAAGAGTTTTTTAAACAGATGGTTCAAATGTACAGAACAATGAAAACACAGAAATTAAAAGCAGATTCTTAAGAAAAATAACAGAGTTCTCAGAAATACTATGGATGATGGCAGGACTGGATGTAAGGCAGTACTTTGTTTTGCTGTCAAGGTTTGGAGAGAACAGGAATTTATTAGGTGATCCTCTATCAGAGAAGGGGTAACTGACTCTTGGTAGGAATTTACTATTCATTTGGAATTCCAGCCAACTTCAACAATTTGAAAATCCTCATGCTTGTAGGATAATTCCATCCAGGTGCCAACAAAATATATAGTATTGTGATGTAAGTATTCTTCTATAAGTGGGGGCACTTCAGTCCAAGGTGCGTATCTGGGGGATGGGGATGGTCTAAAATCTTTCCACCTTTATAGCTACTTGGAAAAACAAGGAACATCCCAAGGCCTATGAACCTTTTCATTTTCAGTATAAAAAATTCTGACTTTCTTGGATCAAGGAAGTGAGCGGTGGGAAAGAGGTAGGAAAACTTTTCAATCTGGAATTTATAAGTATTTAGTGGAAACGTGTGAAATAAAATCTAAACTAATGCTAAAAAGTACCATCTTCCAACCGGAGTTCAAAATGACTTCCCAAACTTCAAGGAAAGTTAAAGTTGGTTTCTCTCCCAGGCAATTTTAGGGTACGGGTGGTGAGAAAGACGGGTAGGGGAGGTACGTTGGGAGTTTGAGATCCTTTGGGGCGTGGAGAACCGCAAAGTGTTGCCATGAGCTAGTCAGCTCCAGGTGCCGGGGAGGAGACAGAGCTGACGCCCCTGGCGAAGGCGTGAGCGCAACTACGCCGCAGCCGCGCGCAGCGCATGAGCCAAGTGCGGGCGGGCGGGTGGGTGGCGGCCGAGGGTGACTGGGAGAAGAGGCGGGGTGGCGCGGGGTGGGAGTGCGGCGGCTGGAGGAGGGTCTCCCAGCTCAGGCCCGATTTGCAAGCTCTCTGAGCCTGCGTCCGCCGAGGGGGAGGGCTTCCCTGGCCTGTCCAGAGTGGCTCAGAGCACAAACGACTGTCAAGAGAGTAGGAGAGTGGAGGTGCCGGAAGTGTGTGCTCGCCGTGGAATAACTTTCCTGCTCCGGCCGCGGCCCGGAGCCTCCGCCGCCTAGCTGTTCGCAGCGACGATGCGCTCTGATGACAACGACCTGAGCGGACCCGCGCCTCGGCCCACCGCCAGAGTCTGCACACTCCTCGCCGCAGGGGAAGAAGACTGAGCCCGGAGGCGTCCGCGCGCCCCGGGAGCCGGGTGCAAGGCGGCGCGGCGCTCGGGGCCCATTTCCTCTGCGCGGTCCCCTAGCGTTTGTCTTGTTCCCCGCGATCGTGCGTCCTCAGCGCCGGCCGCGGTCGCCGGCTGTTCCCGCCCTCACCGCCGGCCGGGACGTGCCCCGGCAGCCACTGGTAGCGTCTGTGCCATGGGGCTGCCTACTCTGGAGTTCAGCGATTCCTACTTGGACAGCCCAGATTTCAGGGAGCGCCTGCAGTGTCACGAGATTGAGCTGGAGCGAACCAACAAGTTCATTAAAGAGCTCATTAAGGACGGCTCTCTGCTCATTGGGGCGCTGAGGAGTAAGTGGATCGGGCAGGGGCGGATGGAGGGCGCACAGGGTTGTGGCGAGTCCCCGCGGGGTGCGGATTTGAGGGGTGGGATGGAGGACTCGGGGCTTCTTTTGTTTGAATGGGTTTGGGATAAAAGCTGAAGAGCTCCCCTGCTGGTGGCCAACAAAGTTTGTTCTTAGGTGTTCTTTACTTAAGTAATGTCTACAGAGAAGGGGAAGTCCTCCACTGGACACAGGAGTGTATCTTGAGGAAAGTTGTTCAAAGTTATCTTTTTGTATAACGCTCCTGGAAAAATGATGGAGACTATTGGTCCTTTTTTGTTTGTTTGTAATTTTATTATGCCTGATTTGAACACTTTTTCAAAAGTCCTGAAGGAGGGATTCAAGAATTTGTCTTAAGGATAAAATGAAGGTAGTTTAGTGATATTCAAAGAAAATTATTGATTCCTTATGTGTATCAGTGGCTCTTCACTGGGCACAATCGATCACAGGATTGGCTTTTTTAAAAAATAGACATTTACAATTTTGTCATTAGGAGGATGATGGAGATGATCGAAGACAGCATGGACCGGTGGATTTAGTCTCTACCAGTTTTTTTGTTGCGTCTTAATTTTTGGTTTATATTGTAAATTTGATGTTGGTCGAGTCATTGGGGATGAGAGTTGATGGTTAAAGGTCAACCAGAATTTCAGATTATTATATAAGTAAAAACTGCCCTTAGGGATTTTTCCCCACTTCCTTTTCCCAGCCGATTTTCTTTACTCCCTCCTGAATCTGCTGGTTTTCACTTTCAGTTACTAAGACCTAGGACAGTCTTAGTTTTAACTCCAGTTTCTCTTAGAGAAAATGAAGTGATGTAATTGGTAAGGCTTAACTTGTACCTTTCCCAGGAAGTATTTGCATCTTAAAGGAAGCTTCTGAAGGTTTTAGCTACTGAAATGAAGCCCTGAATTATCTGGTCTCTGATGACTGGGTGAGTGAGGTATTTTCATAAGTTGGAGAGCTTTTAGGAGATCTAGCAATCCCCAGGACAAATGTAGGGGAACCATCATCGTGAAAGGTCAGTAACAACATGTTGGGGATGTGTGTGTGCCCAACACTGAGACATTAGCATCTGAGCTGTATTTTGAAGCATGTATTAATGGTAAGAATAGAGCTTAGCAAAATATCTTGAAATAAGGGTGCTCCCAAATCTTTTTAACCATCCCAAATGCCAAAACATTTACTTATCACTTGTGTTACTTAACTAGGGTAAAGAGGATATGTTTTATACCCACATTCATTCAATTTCTGAATTTGAGGCTGCTACTGGTAACAGTATTTACTGATCTGTGAAAAAAATAACTTATATGCAGTTCTTTCCATTCTGTACATACACAAATGTGAACTCACCTTCCTTCTGGTTTGCAAACTCTGGTTGAGGTTTCAGGACTGGCATCTTTGCATTTTAGCCTCTTCCGAAAGAGTTTCCCCATTTCCGAGTGCTAAGTGCCAAGCTGACTCTTGCTGGAGCTGCCAGGTGTTCTACAAGTGATATTTTCTCCTCATTTTGCTGGGGAGATCAATTTTAGCGTTTCAAAAATTGAAAACACTTCCATAGCTGTGATAAAAACTCTGAAATGCATGTTATTTTGCTAGTAATAGTATGTATTTTATTATGATTTTTTAATCTAGTCTTGCAAAAATCAGGTGATTCCTATCCTTAATAAGTTGGTTTTTCCATGTATAAGTGAGGAAATCATGACAGCGTAAGCTCCTTGAACATGCAGAACCTGTCTTGTTCATTTGGTCATAAGCGCTTAAATATACAACCTGCCGTCTTTCTAGAATTCTTAGGTTTGTGATGAGAGTACATTATTTTAATTAACATTTGGTTATTTATATCATTATGGAAGGAAGACATTTTATTCCTTGTTGAAATAATTCCCAGCATCAGCTGCAAATAGAGATTTGGAGCAGAGGAACTCTTGAAGTCACATGATGGCACTGCTTTTTTCCCACCAAGCCACCTTCTGTCCCTTGGGAAGGATGCAGTGAGGCTAGGCTGCAGCTGCTAAGTGCCAGCTCTCCGAAGCTGCTCAGCTAGGGTAAGAGTGTGCCTACAGGACTTTGAAGCCTGCTTATAGTTCTATCCCAGATCCACCAAGAAGCCCCCTTTCCCCAGTTCTGTCCCTTCTGACTGTTTTTCTTTTCTGCTCTAGGGAGCCTTCACCTTCCCTTTCAACTATGCCTTTCCATTCTCTGTACCTACTGTTTCAGTAAGTGTATCCGTTATCCACTTCAGTTTTATTTTTAGAACTTTGCTGTTATTTTCATTAATAATTAATGGTTTCTTAATATAGCCTTCCTGAGCTGACAGTCATCATCTAAGCATCTTCTATTATTTCTATCCTAGTTCATAGCTCTTCTGGTGAGAATTTTGGCATGGACTTTTGGCTAATACATATGTAACTGTTTCAGTAGGAGTCACATATGCTTTTTTTTTTAATTAAAAAATGTTTATTTATTCTTGAGAGACAGACAGGGAGTGAGCAGGGGAAAGGCAGAGAGAGAGGTAGACACAGATTCCAAAGCAGGCTCCAGGTTCTGATCTATCAGCACAGAGCCAAACGTGGGGCTTGAACTCATGAACTGAGAGATCATGACCTAAGCCAAAGTTGGAGGCTTAACCGACTGAGCCACCCAGCTGCCCCAGGTAAGGAGTCTCATATGCTTTTTGATTTTTACTTCAGGGTGTACCTTTTTTGAGAATTACATGAAGGGAAACTACAAAGGCAGTCTAGGCATGTTAGAAAGGGAGGCTGGTAGGTACCATTCAATGTCAATTACAGGTGTATTGTCAGTTACAGACCCCTAATAAAAGAATCTCAACAGGAGAGAATCATCAGTTACAGACCCCAACAGGGAAAGATGTTCACTGCATTTCCTACAAGAAATCTACTATCCCTGCAACTCATCCAATGAGAAAGCATCATCACTCTGAAGTCGTGCTTTTCTCCAATAGACAACAGACAACAGGGGTTCAGAACTTCTCCAACTTCTCCATAAAGTAACATTCCTCTTCTCTGTTTTCTAGATTTACCTATGGTTTTGTGATAGCTTGCTTGTCCAGCATTGCATTTCTCTTACTTCCGAATAAACCCATTTTTGCTGGTTAAAATAACTGGCAGTGTTATTTTTAAGGTTAATAGTTTCTTTAGTAGAGTATTTGGAAGGGTCCTTATAAAGAAAGGAAAACCTTGCTTGACTACATGATTTCAGTTTTAAATAACATAAGTAAGATACTTAACATTCTTAAAATAAATTATTGCTTTTCATATTCACATCCACTTTAAGAAAATGGATGACAGCTAATTAAGTGGATTAACCTAGACCTGAATTTAAATTCTAGTGCTGTCAGGGGCACCTGGGTGACACAGTTGGTTAAGTGTCTGACTCTTGATCTTGCCTCAGGTCATGATCTCATGGTTTGTGGGTTTGAGCCCCACATCAGGCTCTGTGCTGATGGTGTGGAGCCTGCTTGGGATTCTGTCTCTCCCTCTCTCTCTGCCCCTCCCCCACTTGTGTGTGCTCTCTCTCTCTTTCTCTCTCTCTCTCTCAAAATAAACTTAAAAAAAAGAAAAAAAGAAAAAAATAAATTCTGGTGCTGTCAAATGCTGTGTGATAATTGGCAAGTAACTTAACCTCTCTGAGTCCTGCCTTTCCTATATAGTGAAGGAAGATCTATAAATATCTTACCACTAGAATTATTTGTTCGTTTTGTTATATGTCATACAGACATTTGGTGAGCAATACCTGAGAATATTTGATACTGGAGAATTGGGTTTTAGTTCATGCTGTGACTCAAAATCCTCCACCCTTTTCATCAAATGTTATTCTATGAACTTTGTTGCTTTAACAGGTATCAGCCTCAAAATTTGAGTTGTGAAATCATAGGCTATTTTTGCTTATTGATTTTCTTCTTTTAAAGATCATATTCAAAGGGTCACCTCAAAATGGCTTTCTCATAAATTCCCCCTTTAATTTATACTTTATAATTTTAGATATTTATGTGAGTTTTGTCCTTGCAAAAATAGACTTCCCCCCCTCCCAAAAACAGAAAAGAGAAAAAAAAAGGATAGACAGAAATAGAATTGTATTCATTTAATTGAATTATTGGGTGGGGAGTATATGAACATTCTTTCCTCCACTTGCCCTGTGGCATCTTGGGGCCTTCCCTTCTTTCTTTTTTCTTTCTCTCTCTCTTTTTTTTATTTCAGTTTTTAATTTTGATTCCAGTATAGTTAACGTATAGTGTTAGTTTCAGGTGTACAATATAGTGATTCAACAATTCGATACATTACTCACTGATCATTGTGAGAAGAGTACTCTTTAATCCCCATCACTTGTTTCACACATGCCCCTTCCCCTCTCTGGTAACCATCAGTTTATTCTCTCTAGTTAAGAGTCTGTTTCTTGGTTTTTTTCTCTCTCTCTCTCTCTTTAATGTGGTGTACATAATGGAATATTACTAAGCCACAAAAAAGAATGAAATCTTGCCATTTGCAACAACATGGTTGGAGCTAGAGGATATAATGCAAAGTGAAATAAATCAGAGAAAGACAGATATATGATTCCACCCATGTGGAATTTAAGGATCAAAACAAACAATTTAAGAAACAAACTTATTACCAGTGCTTCCTTTCATTGCCTTAAGGTGGAATTGTCCAGGTATCTTCTCTGCATTTTGGATGTTTCTCAAACTTCTATGTGTAGGCTTCTTTTAGAGGGAAGAAAAGTTAGTGGACTCTAATATTAGAGTCAGTTATTTATTATGGTAGTTATATATAAGCACAAAACTAATTCTAAAGCTTATTCATACAATCTTAAAAGCAAATCAATTTATGAATTAAATAAAATAATGTGAAACCAATAAAAAAGCTTGTCAACTACATTTAATTAATCTGATGGTTGATGATGATTTACTGAAATGAAATTTCCCCTTGTATAAAAATTGCTGATAATGTCTTGTATGTTGACGATTCATTTTCTCTTTGCTTTTCCCAGTTGAAACTGCAGTTCTTAAAACTGCTTGCCCAGATGATGGCCTCCTCTCTATCACAAACTATTTATTTAGTGGTTGTATTGCCTCTGTTCCTAAGGAGTAGTGCCTGACACTAGCGATGCATGACACAAATAAGAAGGGCACCTATTTGAGTGGTAGAGGTTGATTGCTCCTAAGTTTAGATATAAAATAAGCAGTTAATGAAAACATTAGGACATGAGCAAGAGGGAAGCACACAATTTCTGGTGTTTATTGCCCTCTGTGTTCCCAGACCCCAGTTTGAAGTACGCTGCTATGGTACACTTGTGATCTGGGGATTAAGTAGTTGTTTACCAGGGATGCAAAGGCTACCTTGAGACTGTGAAAAGGGTGAGGGATACCTGCCTTCTGCTTGTTGTGTGTCTCAAACTCACCTTAGCCTGGTTTCACTTGTTTCTTCACTATTTTGTGTGTATGTTCTGGGCCCACCTTACTACTAGAGTTTTTGGTGACAGAGGGAAGGGGTTAAAAGGAAAAAGACAAGTTTAAGAAGTTTGAGACTTTATATAGTTATGTGCTGTTTATTTGGTCATTCTTCAGCTTTTAGTAAAAATTGCTATTGTTTGGCCATTTTTTTGTATTTAAACTTGTACCTAGGTTTTATTTAGTACCTAGTACCTAGGTTCCATTTATGAATGGAACTCATTGCTGATTCTTGTTTACCCTGCAAGAGCTCCTTCACTGCTGCGGCTTTCACTAAGGTTGTTTTGCTTGTTTAGCTGGGCAGTCTAACCAAAGGTATGGATGTGTAATTACTTCAACCATTCATTTGGTTCTTAAGCCATTAGAATTAGAGTTAAATGATCAGAAGTAACTGTATCTTTCAAATGAACTGTAATTAATTTTAAGAACTGGTAGATTAGGAATGTGGTGCTTTCAGGTTCTGCTTCAGAGATGTTGCAAGTAAAAGCAGTTACACTTGTGTGAATTTAAATGGCAGCCTTGGTGCTTATCAAAGTGGAAGTAATTTGGGCTGGCTGAGTAATTCCATTTACTTCTCTTATGATGCTCAACATGAACTTAATGGGTACCCATTTACATTGTCTTTATTTCCCTTGGATTTCCTTTTTCAGCAGGTAGTAATTGAGGGGCTGTCTTGTTTGAGGCCACAGAATCAGTTAGTGGGAGAATGGCTTAGCAGTAACCACCTTTACACTGCCATCTCTGACAGTTATGATCAAGGTACCCCGAGAGTATAGAAAGCTGAGGTAACCACTAAAATGTTAGTCACTGAAAAGCTGCTTTAACAAACATCCTTTGAATTATTAACTTAAAAGCACAATGTTTATTGGGTTGTGATATGTTAGCATTACTCAAATAAAAAAATAATACAGCTTACATTCAGTATTGCTTTGGGCTGACTGCAATTTTAAGTAATGAATACATAGAAAATGGCAGATATTTTATTTAGATTTATGAAGAGAAATATTAGATTAAAAAATTTAGACCATTAAGCCATGTTTGGTAAATATTCAACAATGAAATATTTATTATGGACAGGTAAGAAAGGGTTGAGGAAAGGGGGTTTATTTTGTCTTGAATCTCTTTCATGAAAATTGTTTCTTGCCAGAGCTGTGATTGCCGCCTCTTTTGGCCCCAGCCATCCCTGCTGTCTGGATGGTAATTTCCACTCATTTCAGCCTTCTAAGCAGGTGTCATCCACTCTGCAGTTCCACCTGCCACCCACCAGTTTCAGCTGGCAGCTGGGCCAGCCTTCCTTTTTCCTCCAGCCTGCTGAACCTCTGCCCAGGATCTAATAATCCTTACAGTGTGTCCCAGTTGATTTGGCTTCATCAGCTGAGGACTTGCTACCTGTTTCTTGCTGACTTTCATCCTGAAAATTAAAACCATTTGCTAAGAACCTGGCTGTCTAGTTCATGGAATCTGTGCTTCATCTTTTGCAGCTGCCATACTCTGAGTTGTAATGGCTGGGCTTAGTATAAGTGTAGAAATTTACATATTTTTTAATCGTAATAGCCCTTGAAAGCAAAGGAAAAGGGGCAGGATGAAAGCAGGACAGTCATTACAAATATAATTATATTAATAGTTTTGTCTTTGGCCAGGTGAATTTATTTATTTATATGTTTATTTATTTTTGAGATAGAGACAGAGAGGGAGTGGGGGAGGGGCAGAGGGAGAGTAAGAGAGAGGATCCAAAGCAGGCTCTGTGCTGACAGCAGAGCTGGATGTGGGGCTCAAACTCACTAACCGTGAGATCATGACCTGAGCCAAAGTCAGACGTTTAATCCACTGTGCCACCCAGGCGCCCCTGGCCAGGTGAATTTAAATTTTGGCCTGGATATTTCTGGTAATGTGGATCCTTCTCTGTAAGATTACATCTAATGGGGATACTTGGTTAATCAGAGTTTGTCATAGTTCATATCTGCAGTATTCTGTTTTATTACCAAGAATCCAATTGCAACACAGAAGAAAGCATTACCACAAAGCACACGTGTATATCTCTCAGGACTGTGATTTGCTTCAGAAAAAACAAATTGTGGAATAGTAAGGTGGCTTATAGTGGCTGATAATCTGCCAGTTTTTTTCAGCATTTTTCCTTTCTTGTAGAGGTATGCATGCATAAAAGAAAAATAAAGTACCAATTTTCCTAGGACTTTTAATTTTCCATTTGAGAGTAATTCTTTTAATTGTAATTTTTTATGGAATCTGTTGAGAAAAGTCTAAAAATAAGACTGATGAAATCTTTGTACATTATTTTATATTAATTATTAAGACTTTTCAGTTCCAATATTTAGATTCTATGATAAAGGTCTGTTCCTAATGGCATTTTAAAAATATCAAAACATGACATTTTGTGTGTTGTTGGTTTATCTGACGTGGGTGAATATTAGCTACAATGGGCAATGCTTTATATTTTGTGAAGGATGGGGAAGCATCCTGGATTGGTTCTCAATGTTAGGTGGTATTTAAAAAAATCGGAAAAAATGCTGCACATGTATAACCTTGCTACATTAGTTAGAGTTCTCCATGAACCTTGGCTTTACTCTGGGAAAAAGTTGGTAGACACACTATGACCCCTTTCATTTGGAAGTCAGACAGATTTCTCAGTAGCGGAATTTCTTTGTTTCCTCACACAAATCTAAAAAGCCATACTGCCTGCTTGTTTATGAAAGTCATGCCAAATAGTATTCCCTTGTGTATAAACACATAATTGGAGCTTATCCAGATGAAAGACCCAGCTTCAGTTTTCTCTTCAGTATACAGTAAAAGTGGTGATTTAATTTAGAAAACTGGTATATGTTTGTGTGTGGAGGAGAGTGATAAGCTGCTAATAGAAGTGAGTATTCAGTATGTATATTATCCCTTTCCAAATGGAAGCTGTGTTAATTGATTTTACTTTGCGTTGGTGAGAATTTTCTCTTCTTCATTTAATTTCCTTATTTCCTACAACGTCTGAATGAACGATGTGGCCCAAAAAAGGGGACGGTGGGGTGGTGGTAGTGGTGAGAGAGGTAAACAAGGGGAAGCAAATTTAAAATTGGTTGAGAAAAGAATTTAAATATTATGGTTTTGTAACTTGTGTTGGGCCTTGTGTATCTCGTATGAAAAAGTTACTATGTGACATTAGAGAATCAAAGGAATAAGAAGGTAGCCTTCCAACTGTTGTAAAAGTTGGGTTGTGCAAAATTTGAGGGAGATAGTTCCCATTAAAAACTGTCAACAAAAGAGATAATAGGGGGTGACTTTTCTAGGGCCGTACTATTTGCAGAAGATGTGGAAAAGCTGTGTACTTATGAAAAAAATGATGTCAACATAGGAGGTAATAGGGAGGGACTTTTCAAGGCTTGTGTTGACTGCTTGTCAATCCTGGTTTTCTTTAGGTGACCCTTTCTAACATCACTAATTATTACTTCCTCTGGATCCCAGCTCTATTACTGCACCATTTTTCTTAGTATGTGATGTTGCTGAATTCATCTTCCTTTTTTAGTTTATTTCCTGTATCCTTCTCTTAAATGTTGATAGTATACAAAGATTCCTTCTTAGCCCTTTTACTGTTTGCTTTCCTTGAGTGATTAACATGTCCTCCTGGGCTCTAGCCCTAACCTCATTTTCCTGAGCTCTGGACCTGATTTTTACCAGCATATCACCACATGGATGTACTTCAGGGACCTCAGACTCAATGGTGTGTCAAAACAATTTCTTTCTTGCTCTCCACCTTGTTCTCTTTGTGTTCTCATTTCTTCATTTATAGCCTCATCCACCTGGTCATCTCATAAAGGAACATCTGAGTCCTTCTAACTCTTCCTGTTTCCTTCTCCAGTTTTTAAACTCCAGTTTTTCACTCTTGCCAGATTAGGGCATTTAGTTAGTCCTGTAATTTTGTGCCCCCAGATACCGTAAATTAGATTTTCTCTGCCTATGTTTGGAAATAACACTTTTTTTCTTTTTTTTTTTTTTTTTAGTTTAAAACAATAGACATTTATACTCTCATAGTTCTGGAGGCCAGAAGTCCAAAATCAAGGTGTCAGCAGGGCTGTGCTCTAGGGGATGATTTTTCCTTGCCTCCTCTAGCTTTGGGTGTTGCCAGTACAAGATGTTCCTTGGCTTGTAGATGTGTCACTCCAGTTCATGGCTGTGTAGTCACATGACATACCCCCTGTGTGTCTCTATTACATTTTACTTGTTCTTTCAAATACAAACTTCTAGGTGCCAAGGATATCGGTATTCTGTCAGCTGTGACCACATTGTGGATGCTCAGTGATTGCTAAACATCAACCAATTTCATTTTACTAAGAAGAGTATATAATATGGAGGAAGTTTTTGAATATCTGTTGGAATGAATGAGCCATGGAATGAGGACCACAAATTTGCTTTTTAATATTTTTTCCAACAGGCTTTATTTGTAACTGCTCAAGCTTGGGTGTACTGATTTTTGGGACTGGATAATCCAAGGGACAGCAGATAGCAATAGGAATTACAACTTTATTCTAGTCCTGGTGCTGCTACTAAGTAGTGGCATTGGTACAAGCTACTTGTCTCAGAACCTATTTTTTTCATAAAAAATGGGAATAACGTTTGCTCTATATTTCCTGTAGGATTTTTGTGTGGGCCATGGAAATAATGCATAATAATATAAAAATGTAACATTATTTTCATTTGTTTTAGGCAGGATCATTGTGATCCTAATAATTTCGGTTTCTTTTTCAAGACTACATGTAACACATAATGGTCTTGTCAACATTATTACCATATTCTGTAGAAATGAGATTTTTAAAGTGGAAATGCTTTAGTTGAATGTTAAAGCATGGGCTTATTTGTCTCCCAAATTAAATCTATTTGTTAGGAAATGATTATAAGATGTGGCATGATTTTGGTTTACCTTTTTTCTTTTAAGCAAGTATTTGCTATGGTCTGGGAACCAAGAAAGCATTAGGTTGGCATTTAGGGATTATGAATAGGCAGTATAGATGTTGAGACTTCATGGGTATCTGCTGTTGCTTTATTTCTGTTGGCTCAGGTCAGTGGTCTATAAAAGTTATTTAAATGATGGTCACAACTTGCACTTCTCAGAAGTGAAATAGATTGCTGGGCAATTTTAAAAAATAAAATAGGCCAAGCTGCCTATGAGAGATATTTTTTTCACATTGGTTTCTCTGTGGAAGGCAGCTAGTGGCTTAGAAGAGCACTTTCCAGGGCGTTTCTTATGCCACACAGATGTTTTGTAAATGTAATTATATTTGAGGTGAGATCATCCTAGTGGTTATTGATGAGAATAGAAAATGATGAGATTGGTGGGACATTGCTGGAAGGTTTTGGGGACAGGGAATTATGGGGAAAAAAGATATTTCATTAAGAATTAAAGAAGAAGATTCTGGGGCGCCTGGGTGGCTCAGTCGGTTAAGCGGCCGACTTCAGCTCAGGTCACGATCTCATGGTCCGTGAGTTCGAGCCCCACGTCGGGCTCTGGGCTGATGGCTCAGAGCCTGGAGCCTGCTTCCGATTCTGTGTCTCCCTCTCTCTCTGCCCCTCCCCCATTCATGCTCTGTCTCTCTCTGTCTCAAAAATAAAACGTTAAAAAAAAAAATTAAAGAGGAAGATTCAGTTGGCTCCCTGAGATAATTGAATTGAGCCTGTTAGCTAGGTGGTTAAGGAAAGGCAGTATTATTGAATTGGTGTCAGAATCGCCAGGAGAGGATATTTGGATGGTACCACAAGGATAAAACAGATCATTTAAAACAACAACAAAAACAATTTCTTAAGGGATCTATGAGTTTAAGGGGAACTCTGCCCTGGGGAGCCTAGACTTCAGGGACAGTTTGTAAAGTGAAGGAAGAGCTGGAAAAAGCCAGCCTCTTTGGGGTTACAGAAAGAAAATAGAGACTGTTATTAATCCTGAACAAGGAGTAGCAGTGAGTGAGTGAGTGAGTGAGAATAACAGCCTCCAGGTTCGTCAGGTTTAAACTCTGGTGCATGTCCTTTTCTTCCCATTTTTTCCTTGGTTCCTGACCCTGCTCTGATGGAAATTAGAGTTCTATGGATATTCACAGCTGACTGGCTGTGATGTTTTGTGACACCCATTGAAGAGAGGGATGAAAGAGGCTGAACAACGATGTGGAACCAAGGTGTGACATACTTAAAATGTGCACATTGGTGATTTGTTATCTGTGCATTGTGAATGGACTCCTGCCAGCTAGTTAATGGACATATCCATCAACTCACATAGTTATCCTTTTTTTTTGGTGAGAACATTTAGGTTCGACTCTCTTAGAAAATTTCAATTATATAATACAGTATTATTGACTATAGTTACTATGTTTTAAGTTAGATCCTTGTCTCTAATTCATCTTATAGCTGGAAATTTGTATCCTTTACCATCAACCTCCTCCTATTTCTCCTAACTCCTAGCCCCTGGAAGCTACCAATCTTCTTTCTTTTTATGAGTTTGCTTTATTTTTTATTTTTATTTTTTTGATTCCACATATAAGTGATACCATACAGTATTTGTCCTTCTCTGTCTAGCTTATTCTACTTAGCATAATGCCCTCACAGTCCATCCAAGTTGTCACAAATGGCAAGATTTCCTTTTTTCTCATGGCTGAATAATATTCCATTGTATATATACATCTTCTTTATTAATTTATCTTTTGGTGGATACTTTTTTCCATATCTTAACTATTGTGAATAATATTTCAGTGGACATGCTAGTACAGATAGCTCTTCAATATTCTGTTTTCATTTTCTTTGGATATACACCCAGCAGTGGGTTTCTTGGATCATATGGTAGTTCTGTTTTTAATTTTTTAAGAAACCTCCATGCTATTTCCATGTGACTCCACCATTTATATTCCTGCCAACAGTGTAGAAATGTTCCCTTTTCTCCACATCCTTACCAACACTTGTTATCTCTTATCTTTTTGATGATAGCCATTTTAACAGGTATGAGATGACACCTCATCGTGGATTTGATTTGCATTTCCCTGATGATGAGTGATGTTGAATGCCTTTTCAAATGTCTGTTGCCTGTATGTCTTTGGGAAAATGTCTATTCAGGTCCTCTGCCCATTTTTTAATCAGATCGTTTATTTGCTATTAAGTTGTATGAGTTCTTTATATATTTTGGAACCAGTATCTAATTTTAGAATAGTTTTATTGCCTTAAAAGAAATCCCATAACCCATTATCTCTCTTCCCTAGCTCCTGACAATTGTTACTAATATACTTTGTTTCTGAACCATTTTTATATAAATGGAATGATGCAGTCTATGGCCTTTTATGACTGGCTTCTTTCACTTAGCATGTTTTCAAGGCTCATTCATATTTTAGTATGTATTGGTACTTTATTCCTTTTTATTGCCAAATATTCAATTGTATGATTATACCACACATTTTGTTTATCCATTTATTAGTTGAAGGACATTTTGGTGTTTCCTTATTATTATTGCTATTATTGATAATGCTACAAGCATTCATGTACCTGTTTTGTGTGGACATATGTTTTCATTCTCTTGGATATATCCTTAGGCATGGAATTATTGGGTCATATGGTAACTTTATGTTGGAACTCCTTTATGTATAGAAACTTAGTAGGTTTATAGACATTTACATTACATTGTTTATGATAGAAAGCAGTTTGAGAGTTAAATGTATATTTAAGGCAAAGTTATAATTTTCCATAGCAAATTCAGATATGACCTTTTTATTTGTTGAAGAAAAACAGAATCACTTGGTAGATATTTAAGGAGGAAACATTTCATGTTCTTTTACTTTTCATTATACATGGGTAAGTATTTAAAAATCTCATAATGGAAATATAGGGCAATGGCAATTTTTACATATGTGCAGAGTGGCAAGAGTGGGGAGGAGAAAAGGAGAAAATACAAAGTTCACAGTGTGATGGGCCAGGAGAGATGTGAAGAAGAGAGAATGGAACACTGACTTACATATTCATTAAGCATATTTATTTATTTATTTATTTTAAAGTTTATGTGTGCTGTCAGCACAGAGCCTGATGTGGGGTTCGAACCCACAAACCATGAGATCATGACTTGAATTGAAATCAAGAGTCGGATGCTTGACTGACTGAGCCACCCAGGTGCCCCTCATTCAGCATATTTATTAGCACTTGATATATGTCAGATACTGTTCTAGACCTTGGAAGTACAGAACAGAGGTCCAGCTCTTCTGGATTTGCCTTTACTTAGGGCATGCTGGTGATACTGTATAGTGTGTGTGTTGTTACTACTTGGTGCTAAGACCTAGAAGGTACCTTGTGTACCTTTTATTTCTTCAGATAGCCTTTCTCTGTAACCAAGGGTAACTTGTGCATGTCACCTTGTGCATAGCAGTCAACACAGCATAGGGATCTCATATGAGAATGTGAATATGTCCATTCTTCATTCTTCCATTCTTCACTCTTTACACACACACACACACACACACACACACACACACACACACACACACACATGGCCCTAGTAAGTCTCTCTCTTTCTTAAACTCTGGTTTCCTCATTTCACAATGGGGATAATAATAATAATAATAATACCTACTTTTTCATGAGGGTTTCACAGTTATTGTAAACTGTACTTAGCATATGGTTGCTATTATAATCATGGTGTATTTTTTTAAAAGTTTTTTGAGTGTTTATTTATTTTTGAGAGAGAGAGAGAGAGAGAGAGAGTCAGAGCATGAGTGGGGGAGGGGCAGAGAGAGAGGGAGACACAGAATCCAAAGTTGGCTCCAGGCTCTGAACTGTCAGCACAGAGCCCGACGTGGGGCTCGAACTCACGAGCTGTGAGATCATGACCTGAACTGAAGTCGGACTCTCAACTGACTGAGCCACCTAGGTGCCCCAATCATGGTGTATTTTTTTTAATAGATAAAATGAAATAACCTCAGTGTTAAAAATATTTAAAATGCCTTTCATGATGATAAACTTTATTTTATTTAGCTTTCCATGTCTATGTGAACACACTTAAAAATATAAATATAGTCATAATATGTATACCATTATATATTTATATATAAATTTGTACCATTATTTCAAATATTTTTCTTGCTTCATTTTTTTTTTACTATTAGCATATCTATGACCAAAAGTGCTCAGATTGAAGGTGATATTTATCTGTAAGTAATTTAAAGCAGTCTACATTTGAAATGTAAGTAAAACCAGAGTAGGTTACATATTGAGTAAGGAAACATCTGCACTTTGCTACAGTTCACCCAAAGGAAATTGGATCATGTATCAGCTATGTGATGGAATAAGACTTTCATCTTTTAAAGAAATTTCCCTGACTAAAATTTGCATTCATCTGTTATTCTGAGATGAAGCCTCTGGTATATACCTTGTGACACAGAGTTTGCTGAACCTTAGCATACTCTGTTGTTGGATTGCAGCTGCTGCATCTGCTGGAACTTAACTAGAAATCAGAAACAACTATTTTTAAAACTTCTTCAGGCTCACACGTTTTAGATTGCTTCTTTTTCTTAATGTGGACAGTTTGTCAGTTCGTGCATGTTTCTTTTCAGGTCCTCAGTTATTAGTCTTTTGGAATTACAAATCACTTTATCTTTTATAAACAATGTAGTTTTTTAAAGGAGTTACTTACCAAATTAATCTGAGAGGAGAAACTAGTCCCTTAGGGTATCTTTTGGCCTTCGACTCTTTCTGACCATTTGTTCTACTTATCTGAATTGTACTAGCCCCTCCAAATTATACATGTGCACACACTCCTATCCCAGGTTCTCCTAAACTATGGTCTGTGTCTCATTCTTTATGTTCAGTACTCTGTCAGGTACATATTTATTGACAGGTAACTGTTGAATACATGACTGTGTTGACTTTGTGAAAACTTAACACTGAGATATTCTAAAGCTTAGGATATATGTGGTCATAGTTTTACTGGACTGTTGCTTATTTGACCATCGCATTCCTTGCTTCCTGAAGCTTCTCCCTGGGCTTCTGTGGAGCCATATATGTTCCCTTAGCAATCTTTTCATTGACTTTCCAACTTTTTCTTTGTAGTCTTCCAGATTTCTTTCACCTCTTCCTTCCTCTTGAATGTAGGTGTTCATATTGTCCAATGAGAACATTTTCTCAATAGATGTAAGTTGGTGATGAATATTTACCCATAACCAAATGGTTAATATCTGTAAGATAAATGGGGGAAGAAGGTGGTTAGGAAGTCATCAGATCAGTGAACACTAGATACAGGACAGTTGATAAGCCAAAGGATAAATACAGCTGTTACCCTTTATGGAGAGTCAGAGAAATGAAAATGAATGTAAAGTATCCATTTTTATCCATTAACATTGCTAAAAGATTTTTTAATGCCTTTTTAAAATTAGGGTGTACTAAGACTTTTACCTTCCGTATGCTGCTGATAGCATTGTAAATTAGTAATATGTGTCAAGGACCTTAAAGTGTTTATACCCACTGGAAAAGTGATCCCAATTATGGTACCTTTTCTGCAGCAGGTAATACTGATTTCCTACCCAGCATCTTTGCCCTTTCATCCCTTCTATAACAATGTGAGTTTGTTCAGCGACTTAAGCCTCCTCCAGGTCAGGGGTAAATCCTGATTAGTTGAGTCACTCATTATAACCCATTTCCCCTTGCTAGGAATGGCACGTGTTAACAATTCTCTGTTAATAATTTGATAGTGATTTTCTTAATTTATAGTCTTCATATCTTTTCCCTACTTGCTTTCCCATCTTCCAATTTCTGGCTATTTAATTTGGTTTCTCTTTTATACAGTTATCTTTGAGCACTTTCTCTTTTCATTCTTTTAAAAATGGCATATCGAGGCTATCATAAAGTGTACATATCCAGGTTTGGGCTGTTTTGTTTGCTTGTGATAAGCACACTGTTTTCATGGACAAATTAATTACGCCTGGTGTTTTGTTAAAATATAACTAGTATTAATACTATAAGGTTGTCGTTCTCCTGTTGTCCAGGAGAACTCACCTGTAGTGGGTTTAATTTCTTTTTTAATGTTTTGTGAATTATTAGATGCAAATGAATGTCCTGTGAAAATATGATCTTACTGTCTTTGAGGTAACAGATATTGATGGCAGACAAGTGAGGGCTAAAAGGAGAAAGCTTGAGACTCAGATCATGAAATGGGAGTTACTATCTGGTAAGACTGGGCATCAGTTAGACCAACCTGGGCATAGATCCTGACCATGTGACCCAATATACAGCCTGGAGTGAGGTCTTGGCTCTTTTTGAGGCTGTTGCCTCTGCTTTAATTTGAGGATCACTTTCTTTGACGCACAAATTTATTATGGTAATTGAATCTATTCTTTTATAAGATCAAGCATTGTGCTAGGAACATTCTAAAGTAAGAGATCCAAAAAGATGATAATAGGATTTCTCTTTAATTTCTGCTAAAACATATTTGAAAATTGTAAAGCATTTAGCTGAGAGGAATTTGGTATAATAAGACATCAGATATTTATTGGCTATACTTTAGGGATTTCTTTAGGGAATCTGCAAAAATATGTTCCTTTGGAAGTATTACTCTAAGTGATCTGTTGTATTCATTGCCTTTCCATGCCAAGCTTAAATGTGAGCATATTTGTTACATTCTGTTTATTTTGGTAACCCATGGGTTTGTATTTTTAGCATGGCTTGAATTTTATTTATTAGTCATTCTTTCTAACAAAATTGTTATGTCACAAGTGTCGTATCTACTCTTTTTTTTTAATGAAAAAGAAAGGATAATCTAAGGCAAGAATTTTGGCTAATGGGCTCTGTCTGGCTGCTCTGAACAGATATGGTTTTGCAATATGGTATTAGTATCCTGTGTTTTCTGTTATTTAAATCATGACTAACCATAGTGGGCATAGTGATGCAAATATTTCTGAAATCCTGTTTTTGTGTTAATGGGGCAGAATCTTTTTAGCAAAGGTTTTAAATGATCTAACAACTGAAATGTTTGCTTAAACAGGATTAAAATGTATTTACCTGTGAAGTCAGGTTTTAAACGCTACAATGTGAAAGTTTTTATTAATGGCATTTCATATCCCTAAATCTGCTAAACTTTATAAAAACATCAAATGATGAAAAGTGAAGTGAATTCTATATCCATTTATATATAAAACTTACAGATTATTGTATGTGCTTTGTGCATATGATATTTGACATAATTTACTGCCATTTGAAGCAGACATTTCTGCTAACCTCTACTTCCAAAGTTGATGGGGTCATTTATCTTTCTTCCACTACCAGTAGAGAAGGACATTCGAAAATTCCAGTGCGAAAGGAATTTTGGTGAGTAGGTGTGACAGCCACCCCTCTGACATCTGGAGATGGTTCTTGGGCTTGATGAAAAGGTAGTAAACATGAAAGAAGAGATACCTGGCTGGGATTTTCAGATTTTTTTTCCTGGTCAAGTTGAACTATAGCAGACAGACCTAAAGAATTCTTACTTAGCTTTGACATTGGATCCCAAATTAATTATATCCTTGTGCAATCTTGTTAACTCTTTTTTTTTTTTAAGAGAGAGAGGGATCGAGAGTGAGAGAGTGAGTGTGAGTTGTGGTAGGGGGAGTGGGGGAGAGAGAGAGCGAGAGAAAGAGAGAGAGAGAGAGAAAGAAAGAGAGAGAGAGAGAAAGAGAAAGGATCTCAACCAGGTTCCACATTCAGTGTGGAGCCTGACACAGGGCTCGATCCCACAACCCTGGGATCATGACCTGAGCTGAAATCAAGAGTCAGACCCTCAACCGGCTGAGCCACCCATGCACCCCACTCTGTTAACTCTTATCTCCAGTTGGAGAATAGGGGAACTAACTTTCCTCTTTCTGTCCATAAATGTATGGGGCTGGGACAAGATGAAAACATGGTAGAAGTAATAATATGCCTTTGAGGGGAATCTGCCTCACCATTCCATTTTCTGTTCTACATAACTTCTTGTTTGGGAACACGTTTATCTGAAGATGGTAACAAGAATAAGCAGTGTGTTTCCTTATGACTCTAGGTATATGTTTATTCTGATTTACTGGTTAATCACTTTCTCATTTTTACTACTGCTGGCCACTTTTAAAAGTTTCTTTCTTTTTTTTTTAAACCATCATGAAAGGGATAACAAAATACCAATACAAGGAAAGCTAAATGTCAGTAGGACTTAATGTAGTATCTACCAGGAAAAATACAGCCTCTATAACAGTTGTTAGGGAACTTATAAGAGTCAGGAAGCAGTAATTCCTGTTCTTGAAAAGCTTACAAACCAAACAGAACACAGATATGTGAAAAGAACTAAACTGGATGGTTTTAAATGGAAGAAAGGTCACTAGAGGAATTGCAGCCAGCGTATGTTGGAGGGTCATGTCCACAGATTGGATGAATGCAGGAAGAGAGTCTAGCAGTATGGTATAGCATGGGCAAAAGCACTGAAACAGACATGAATTACCCTGTGACAGAGATGACAAAATGATTTTTTTCTATTAAATAAAGCAGTCAACATATAAGAAACGATAAGGGAACTAGGAAAGGGGTACTGTAAATGTCTTTGAAAGTTAACCTAAACTAACAGAGTACATACACTAGATGTAAACTTCATGGGTACCTGTAACTATCCTGTATTTCGATTTACTGTGGTTTCTGTCTCTTGAATTATGTCAGGTTTGTGGGTGGTGTGGAGTCATTACATATTGAATATGGGTCATGATCCACACATACCAGTGTGTACATTTTAGTTAAAACCTGTTGGTGGTTCATTGCAAAGGATGTTTTTAAGCTTTGATAATCACAACACCACAATTTAATTATAAATAAGTAAATGGAAAAAGTTAATGGTTCCCGGGTCAAATAAATGCTGTATGTAGGTAATTAATGAAGATAATGAAGTTGAGTCCTTAACTCAAGAAATAAGCCAAGGGAAGTTTTCTAGTCAGTGAATTTACTAATTATTGATTTCTAAAGTATCAGTTGTTTTTCTCCTGGCTTACTGTCATGTCTATTATGTGAAATAGAATGGTATTAGTATGCTTTTATGTCCTTTGGGGTTAAAGCATGTTTCATTGGGGTAAGATAATGTTATTAGAAAGTGACTTGAGCTTCATCATAAAATTGCACCAAAAAGTAGAAATTTAGCAAAAAGTTTTGTTTTCATGGAGGTAAATCTGCAAAAAAGAAAGAGGTTATTTTAATTATTATTTTTTTTTTATAAGAGAAGTCTTGTGAGAAATTTCAGGAAGGATAAGAAAGTTCCCCTCCCTCACCCTTTTTAAAGCCATCTCAAGGTTATTTTGGGAATGAATGTGTTGACAGGAGCAAAAAGAAATATTAAAAATAAGCAAAGAGAAAAACAGTGGGTATCATTCCAAGATGAGCTCTTGAGGAATGTAGAGCTACAGAATTAAGTATTCATTGGGGGAATTCAGCAGCTTAGCCACCTTTGAATAACACATATCATTAAACATTTATCATCTGAGGGGCACCTGGGTGGCTCAGTCGGTTAAGCATCTGACTTCAGCTCAGGTCATGATCTCACACTCCGTGAGTTCAAGCCCTGCGTCGGGCTCTGTGCTGACAGCTTAGAGCCTGGAGCCCTCTTCAGATTCTGTGTCTCCCCCTTTCTCTGCCCCTCCCCTGCTCATGCTCTGTCTCTCTCTGTCTCAAAAATAAATAAAAACATTTAAAAAATTAAAAAAAAACATTTATCATCTGAGAATGATTCTGGGTTATGTAGAGGACAAGTTCAAAAAAAGAAACCATGGATAAGTAGTCTTGGTTTTGTTTCATACAAGTAGAGAAGGAAAAATAATTTGAGCTTGACATAGATTTAGTGTTTACTCTTCATGTGAACTGCCCTGAGTGTTATCCTGGTACTCAAATTCACTCATGTAGAATATTATATATTCACCTGCTCCAATGCTTATCATTCTGTGGGTGGTGATCCTTGAGGTTTCTTAAAATTGAGAATTTTGTGAGTTATACTAGTATTAGGAAAAAATAGAAGAAATAAAACAGCACAGTGTATTGAATATTTTGAACGAAAATATTGTTTAATGAAACTTATTTCTGTTTTCTAAGTACACATGGATGAGAAGGTAATGTTGGATTGTAAAATATAGTTCTTATTGTGAGTCATGGTCAAAAATCTAAAAACAAATCACAATGTTTTTATAAAAAATACAAAAAAGAAAAATAAGTACACTATTTAATGAGTGAAGTTGTATCTGTCTAGCATATATGTGGTGAGGCCTGATTATGTTTTCTTTGGGGAGGTAAGTGGGCAGATGCACTGGGGAAGAGCAATTCTCTGGTGCCACAGATACATTTTGAGGTTGCACGCAGAGTTCTTGGCAAGTTGCACATCCTGTGGGTCTTGTGAAGCTCTTCAAAATGGGTACTGGTCAACTCCAGTGTAAATAGCTCTTGAAAGTGGTCATAGCTGCTGTTATCTAGCAACTGACATTGAGGTCAAGAAGGAGGTTTATCTAGTTCTTTTTTTTTCTGAGATAGTTTATTTATTTATTTTTTTGTATTATATTTTTCAATTTTTTAATTTTTTTTTGAAAACATAATTTATTGTCAAGTTAGCTAACATACAGTGTATACAGTGTGCTCTTGGTTTCGGGGGCAAAGTCCCATGATTTATTGCTTACATACTACACCCAGTGCTCATCCCAAGAAGTGCCCTCCTCAATGCCCATCGCCCATTTTCCGGTCTCACCTACCCCCGCCCCCATCAACCCTCAGTTTATTATCTGTATTTAACAGTCTCTTGCGGGTTTGCCTCCCTCTCTGTTTGAAATTATTTTTCCCCTTCCCTTACCCCATGGTCTTCTGTTAAGTTTCTCAAGTTCCACATGCATGAAAACTGATACCTGTCTTTCTTAGACTGACTTAGTTCACTTAGCATAATACCCTCCAGTTCCATCTATGTTGTTGTAAATGGCAGGATTTCATTCTTTCTCATTGCCAAGCAGTATTCTGTTGTGTATATAAGCCACATCTTTATACATTCACCAGTTGATGGACATTTGGGCCCTTTCCAGGATCTGGCTATTGTTGAAAGCGCTGCTATAAACATAGGGGTACAAGTACCCCTATGAATCAGCACTCCTGTATCCTTTGAATAAATTCCAAGTAGTGCTATTGCTGGGTCGTAGGGTAGTTCTGTTTTTAATTTTTTGAGGAACCTCCATACTGCTTTCCAGAGCGGCTGCACCAGTTTGCATTTCCACCAACAGTGCAAGAGGGTTCTCATTTCTCCACATCCTCACCAACATCTGTTGTTTCCTCAGTTATTCATTTTAGCCATTCTGACCAGTGTACAGTGATATCTCAATGTGGTTTTGGTTTGTATTTCCCTGATGATGAGTGACATTGAGCATCTTTCCATGTGTCTGTTGGCCATCTGGATGTCTTTTGGAAAAGTGTCTATTCATGTCTTCTGCCCATTTCTTCACTGGATTATTTGTTTTTTGGGTGTTGAGTTTGGTAAGTTCTTTATAGATTTTGGATACTAACCCTTTATCTGATATGTTGTTTGCAAATATCTTTTCCCATTCCGTCAGTTGCTTTTAGTTGTGTTGATTGTTTCCTTTGCAGTGCAGACGCTTTTTATCTTGATGAGGTCCCAGTAGTTCATTTTTGCTTTTATTTCCCTTGTGTTCGAAGACATGTTGAGTAAGAAGTTGCTGTGGCTGAGGTGAAAGAGGTTGTTTCCTGCTTTCGCCTCTAGGGTTTTGATGGTTTCCTGTCTCATATTTAGGTCTTTCATCCATTTTGAGTTTATTGTTGTGTATGGTGTAAGAATGTGGTCCAGTTTCATTCTTCTGCATATTGCTGTCCGGTTCTCCCAGCACCATTTGCTAAGGAGACCGTCTTTTATCCATTGGATACTCTTTCCTGCTTTGTTAAAGATTAGTTGGCCATATATTTGTGGGTCCAATTCTGGGTTCTCTATTCTATTCCATGTGTCTGTTTTTGTGCCAATACCATACTGTCTTGATGATTACAGCTTTGTAGTAGAGGCTAAAGTCCGGGATTGTGATGCCTCCCACTTTGGTTTTCTTTTTCAACATTATGCTGGCTGTTTGGGGTCTTTTGTGGTTCCATATAAAATTTAGGATTGTTTGCACTAACTTCGAGAAGAATACTGGTGCAATTTTGATTGGGATTGCATTGAATGTGTAGACTGCTTTGGGAAGTATTGACATTTTAACACTATTTGTTTTTCCAATCCATGAGCATGGAATGTTTTTCCATTTCTTTGTGTCTTCTTCAATTTCTTTCATAGGTTTCTATAGTTTTCAGCATGCAGATCTAAAAGGTTTGGTTAGGTTTATTCCTAGGTATTTTATGGTTCTTGGTGCAATTGTAAATAGGATCAATTTCTTGATTTCTCTTTCTGTTGCTTCATTATTGGTGTATATAAATGCAACCGATTTCTGTACATTGATTTTATAGCCTGTGACTTTGCTGAATTCATGTATCCTTTCTAACAGCTTTTTGGTGGAGTCTGTTGGGTTTTCCATGTAGAGTAGCATGTCATCAGCAAAAAGTGAAAGTTTGACTTCTTTGCCCATTTGGATGCCTTTTATTTCATTTTTGTTGTCTGATTACTGAGGCTAGGACTTCCAACACTCTGGTAAACAACAGTGGTGAGAGTGGACATCCCTGTCATGTTCCTGATATTAGCTGTGAGCTTTTCTATGTTTTTTTTGATGCTAAGGTATGTTCCTTCTATCCTGACCTGCTTGAGGGTTTTTATTAAGAAAGGATGCTGTATTTTGTCAAACACTTTCTGCATCTGTTGACAGGATCATATGGGTCTTATCCTTTCTTCTATTAATGTGATGTATCACATTGATTGATTTGCGAATATTGAACTAGCCCTGCAGCCCAGGAATTAATCCCACTTGATCATGGTGAATAATTCTTTTTATATGCTGTTGAAATCAGTTTGCTAGTATCCTGTTGAGAATTTTTGCATCCATGTTCATCAGGGATATTGGCCTGTAATTCTCCTTTTTTGTGGGGTCTCTGTCGTTTTGGGAATCAAGGTAATGTTGGCTTCACAGAATGAGTCTGGAAGCTTTCCTTCCATTTCTATTTTTTAGAACAGCTTGAGAAAGATAGGTATTAACTCTTCTTTAAATGTCTGGTAGAATTCCCCTAGGAAGCCATAAGGCCCAGGACTCTTATTTGTTGGGAGATATTTGATAACTGATGCAATTTCTTTACTGGTTATGGGTCTGTTCAAATTTTATATTTCTTCCTGTTTCAGTTTTTGTAGTTTGTGGGTATCTAGGAATTTGTCCATTTATTTCTTTGGTGTTGGTTGTGATCTCTGCTCTTTAATTTGTGATTTTATCTATTTGGGTCCTCTCTCTTTTCATTTTGAGAAGTCTGGCTGAGGGTTGTTGTAATTAGAGTATTAAAGTCCCCTGTAATTACCGTATTCTTAGCAATAAGATTGCTTTTGTTTGTGATTAATTGATTTATGTATTAGGGTGTTTCAAGTTGGGGGCATAAACATTTACAATTGTTTGCTCTTCTTGATGGATAGACCCCATAATTATGATATAATACTCTTCATCTCTTACTATTATCTTCAGTTTAAAATCTAGTTTGTCTGATATAAGTATGGCTGCTCCAGCTTTCTTTTGACTTCCAGTAGCATATTAGACGGTTCTCCATGCCCTCACTTTCAGTCTGAAGGTGACCTCAGGTCTAAAATGAGTCTCTTGGGGGCGACTGGGTGGCTCAGTCTGTTGAACGTCCGGCTTCGGCTCAGGTCATGATCTCACACTCCGTGAGTTCGAGCCCTGCGTCCGGCTCTGTGCTGACAGCTCGGAGCCTGGAGCCTGCTTCCGATTCTGTGTCTCCCTCTCTCTCTGCTCCTCCCCTGCTCATGCTCTGTCTCTCTCTGTCTCAAAAATAAATAAAAACATTAAAAAAAATTAAAAAAAATAAAATGAGTCTCTTGTAGACAGTATATAGATGGGTCTTATTTTTTTTTTTAATCCATTCTGATACCTTATGTCTTTTGATTGGAGCATTTAGTCTATTTACATTCAGAGTTATTATTGAAAGATAAGAATAGTGTCATTGTGTTATCTGTTGTTTCATGTTTGTGGTGGTGTCTCTGGTCCTTTGTAGTCTTTGCAGTGTTCCACTCACACTGTCCCCCTTGGGATCTCTTGCAGGGCTGGTTTAGTGGTCAGGAACTCCTTCAGTTTTTGTTTTTCTGGGAAAGCCTTTATCTCTCCTTCTATTCTGAATGACAACTTTGCTGGATAAAGGATTCTTGGCTGCATATTTTTCCTATTCAGCACATTGAGTATTTCCTGCCACTGCCTTCTGGCCTGCCAAGTTCAGTAGGCAGGTCTGCCACTACCCTTATGTGTCTACCTTTGTAGGTTAATGCCCATTTGTCTCTAGCTGCTTTCAGAATTCTCTCTTTATCTTTGTATTTTGCCAACTTCACTATGATATGTTGTGGAGAGGACCTATTCTTATTAAATCTGAAGGGAGTTCTCTGTGCCTCCTGGATTTGGATGTTTGCCTCCTTCCCCAAGTTAGGGGAGTTCTCAGCTATAATTTGTTCAAGTAAAACTCTGCCCCTTTCTCTGTCTCTTCTTCTGGAACTCCTATGATACAGATATTATTATGTTTCCTTGAATCACTTAGTTCTCTAATTCTCCCCTCGTGGTCTAGTATTTCCTAATCTCTGTTTTTCTTGGCTTCATTGTTTTCCATAATTTTATCTTCTATTTCACTTATTCTCCCCTCTGCTTCCTCCATTCTTGATTTCACTGCATCTGGTTTATTTTCTGCCTCATGTATGGCATCTCCTTATTTGTCTTGACTATTTCTTAGTTCCTTGATCTCTGCAGCAATAGATTCTCTTCTGTCTTCTATGTTGTTTTCAAGCCCAGCTATTATTCTTATGACTATTATTCTAAATTCTTGCTCAGATATATTGTTTATATCTGTTTTGAGCAATTCTCCAGCTGTCATTTCTTCCTGGATTTCTTTTGAGGAGAATTCTTCCGTTTTGTCATTTTGGCTAGTTTTTTTAGGCCCTTATATGTTTTAATAGCTTATTATGTGTTCTGCACCTGTGAGCACTATTATATTCAAAAAAGGTCATACACTGTCCAGGGCCTGGCCCTTCAGGAGGTGTTTTTGGAGTATGTTGTGTGCTCTCTTTTGTTGCGACTCTGGTTGCTTTATTTCCCTACTCATAGTGGTGGTTTGGAACTTCCACCAGGTGTGCTTTGATTTGTTTGTTGAAGTAACCCAGGAAAAAATTTAAAAAATGGGGTGGTGGTGGAAGAAGCCTTATCCCATACAAAGAGAGAAATGACAGGGATGAGGAAAAAGAAAAGAAAAAAAAAATTGACCAGGCAGAGAATCAGAAACTATATGGCTTAATCCAGAGAGAGAGAAAAATAAAGAAGGAGATACAGAAGAGATGTAAAAAGAATAGATTAAAAATGTCTGCCTAAACAACCCAACAACCAGACTAGAGAAGGGAAGGAATAAGTGGAAGAAAAGGAAGAAGAAAAAAATATATATATATACACGTATATATACACGTATATATACATATGTACATACATATATACATGTATATATACATATACATATGTACATATATACATGTATGTATATATACATGTATATATACGTGTATATATTCTTCTTCCTTTTCATACGTACATATATGTGTATGTGTGTGTGTGTGTATATATATATATATATATATACACATATATATGTATATATACATAAAGTAAGAATTGGCCAAGAATCAAATCAGAAAATGCAAAAATGCTGGACCGATATCTGATGGTGCTTTGGAACCTGTGGCTGTGCTGGTTTGGAGGAGTGCCTGTCTGGTTCAGGCAGTGTCATCTTGCTTTGGTAGATACACAGTTACCAACTCACAAGGTATGGTTTGGTGTAGATGGGTCCCGCCTCCACTGTGGGCCCATTGTCCATTCCCTGAAGCCCCACCTTGTTGGTGATTGGGAGAAAAATGGCGATACACCAGTGTTCCTCACCCCTCCACGCTGTCCCAGACCAGGTGTCCCAAACCACTATATTCAAGCTGTCTTCACAGTGCCACGTGGATGCGAGTGTGCCAGCTTGTCGCATTCCACTGTCTCCTGCACCTCCCAGGCACTTGGCGGGATTCAAACCCTGATGTCTTAAAGGGTCCTGATCCATGTACTCTCAAACTCCACCCAGCCAGCCAATAGATGCCCTCTGGCTGGTGGACATCTGCAGGGTCTTTTGTCCTTGGAGGCTCTATGCCTTCTTCCCACAGCACTCAAGGGAGAGGACTGCTCTCTCTGACCGAGCCTGGGGCTGTCTCCCTTCTCCAGGCGTGAGAATAGGGCAGCAGGCTCCAGTCTGGAGAAAGCCCCGCAACCCTAGAATGAGGTAGAAATTGGTTCTTTCTCTGTTTTTTTCCGTTCCCAGGTCCATGGTTTTTCTCTTGTCCAAATTCAGTCCTACACTTCCACAGCCTCTCTCTTCCTTTAATCTGTCCACAGAAGGGGTTCCCTCCTCTCCATGCGTATACTGCCTGTTTTATCTCTCAGTTCACAGTCACGCACCTATGGTCCACCAAGTTGTCCCCATGGGCCCCTAGGGAGGTTTCTGTCACTCTGTAGCCCAGATGCCTGGAATTCCAAGTTTTCTGGCCTCAACATTGCTGTGTTTGAGGGACGAGGGAACTTCGGATCCCCCTACTTTTCTACCATGTTGACTCTACCTTCGAGTTTATCTAGTTCTTTAAAGTAGATAGTTTCTGTTTGCTACCTCCTGGACTTCAGAAAGAATCCATGTCTTTATTTTGTTCTACGGAAAATATTTCAGAGTTTTGAAGGAGCATAGATTGGTTGTTACAAAAAGTAAGATTTACCTAAGTGAGCTAGTTTGAAACAAAGGTTATCTTCTAGGGTTTGCAGATGATAATAAATGAATTAGTGAGTTTCAAACACATCAAGAGTATAAAAATTAAAGTTACATATAGGTAACATATTTAAAAAGGGAATTCACAGAGGAAAATAAAAATGAGTCTGTAAAGAATAAGAGTTTGATAAAACTGGAATCATCTATTTTGTGTTGCATAGTAATTTCTTATTTAGGGATATGCTTATATATTGAATGCACAGATTATAAAAAAATGGGAACTGATAGTGCATCCAACTTTGAGTAAACTATCATGTATATTAGTTTATTGTGCAAGTAATATTTTAGTATTTTATATAAGCTAATTTAATGTGCATTGTATTTGATAGATTCTGTGTTACTTGAATGAAGCTTTAAATTAATTAATGGTGTTTTATAAAGTTAGGGGATATTTTAATGTTTCACTATACAGTTTTTAGTTGTATGACTTATTGAATACAGTGGTTTCTTAATAGTGCTTATATTGAAAGCACTACATATCTTCCAAAGAAACTGATACACTGGAAAAATATCAGAAAGACCCTTGGACTAATTGAAAAGCTAATAATTGAAAAGCCTATAAGTACCTGGTGCTAGATAAACTTTAAAAATATCAGGGCACACCTAAATGAACTCTGAATTTTTGCCTCCCCACCTAGTTCTCTTTCTACCATTAGATATTATCCTTTTCTTTTTGCTAAAATACCTTCCATATTGAATATTATCAGAAAAAACAACAGACTATTCAGTGATAGTTTTAAGTTAGTCAGATATGGATTTTATTGCAGATTAAGGCTATGACTGTAGGATGTATCCACTTTGAGCTTAGTTGGAAGTTTTGGCTATGATAATTATTTGATATCAGTCTCCATGGCAACAAGAAGAAAAAGTCTAGGCAAACAAACAGATGGATTCAGAAAAAACTTAAGCACTTCTCAGCAGGCTGGAGGTCAAATCTATGCTGCAAATGGCCATTTGCTTCCTGGTTCTGGTATTCGCTTATGGGAGCCTCACCATATTTCTGCCTCCCCTTCCTCCTCTCCTTTTGCCTCTTTTATTCTCTATTGCTGTGTGTATATGTGTGTGCTCAGAATAACAGATGGTAAAACTAGCAGCAAAGGGACGCTGTTGGTTATGTCAGCTCTGTCATTTGGATATTGCACATCCTAAGTGTGTTATTTTATAAGGAAGACAATCAAAGCTGCCTCTGATATTCACAGAGACAGGTGCTTGAAAAGAGAAAGAGAGAAGCAGAGAAAGCTTTTCAGCAATGCTGTTTATTATTTCTGTATCCCAGGAAAACATCATGGTTTTCCTAAATTGGATACCTGCTGGTGTGGGGGATGTACCTCAGAGGTCACACCCTGGTTACTATCCATGTAGTAAGGTGAACTGGTGTATGTGAGACTGGGTAATCAAAACAAATCACCCCTTAATTCAGTTCACTAGTCTTTTACTCAGTGCCCAGAAACTAGATGATCTGACAAAATTTAATAGATTATTTGCTTAAAACCTAAAGTGAATGGAAGGTTTAGGTGGCTTTAGGGATCCCATGTTTAAATTGTTTCTGTGTATTAACTGTTAATAATGTTGGAAAAAATTGGAAGGTCATGCAAATAACTGCTCTGATGATGGGAATATGGTATTTTTTCTCCCATCTTTAATTTTTTAATATTGTTTCTATAATAACAGAACTAGTTTTTTTCTTATGGGAAAAAATAGCCCAAGGTGAAAATTACAGATTTACAAAAGTGAAAGCATACCTAGATTCTTGATCTTGAAGAATCTGTCTCCAAAACAAACCCAAAAAACTTAAAATGAGTTTTTATGTTAATTTTATCTGACTATATTGTTTGAGACAACTTGTTTTTTAAAGAGCCTAATATTGATATTTAATATTCATTAAACACATATCGATTTTAATAAATTATTTTTTATTTTATTTTTGAAGGTATAATTGACTTTATTAAATCTTGTGCAGCATCCCATCTAGCAAGTAGAGGGGAGCTCTCTGCTTTTAACAATTTAAAGTATAAATGTGAATGGTCTTCTAATTAGGACTTTATTTTATTAAAAATTTTAGTAATTTTATCGTAAACATTTCAAACATACTCAAAAATAGAATATTGTAATCAGGCACCATATTCTTATCATTCAGATTCTATTCAGACTTTTTAAAAAGAGCTGTTAAAAAAAAAGTTGAGCATCTAGTACAGGGTTCCCATATTATTTCCCCTTCCTGACATATACACACATACACAATTTCTTCTGTTATTAATATCTTGAATTAGTGTGGTACAGTTGTTAGAATGAATGAACCAATATTGATATTATTATTACCTAAAGCTGTTAGTTTACATTAGAGTTCACTCTTTATGTTGTTTGTTTCTAAGGGTTATGAAAAGTGCATAATGTCATTTATCTACCAGTATAGTATCAGGCAGAATAGCTTCACACCTCTATGATATACTCTATGTGACACCTAGTGATTGTCTTTTTATCCTAAACTCCAGGAAACCAATGATCTTTTTACTGCCTCTATAGTTTTGCCTTTTCCAGAATATTATGTATAGCCTTTCAGATTTCCAATATGCATTTAAGGTTCTTTCATATATATTTTTGTGGTCTAATGGCTCATTTTTTTATTGCTGAGTAATATATATCATTTTATGAATGTGCTGCAATTTGTTTTTTTATCAATTCACCTACCTCAGGATATTTTGGTTGCTTCTAAAGTTTTGGCAATTATGAATAAAGTTGCTATAAACGTGTGCATGTTTTTGTGTGGACATAGGTTTTCAACTCTTTGGGGTAATACCAAAGACTGTGGTTGGTGAATCATATGATAAGAGAATATTCAATTATGTAAGAAACTGCCAAAATGTCTTCCAAATTGGCAGTGACATTTTGCATTCACACCGGTGATAAATGAGTATTCCTGTTGCTTCACAATGTTTTGGATTTTGACCATTCTGATAGGTGTGTAGTGGTGTTCTCGTGTTGTTCTAATTTATAGTTTTCCTATGACATAGGATGTTCTTATTTACCATCTATATATCTGCTTTGGTGAAGTATCTGTAAAGACTTTGGCCTATTTTTAACCAAGTTGTTTTCTTATTGTTAGATTTTCTTATTAAAAATTTAAGGTTTTTTGTAGATTTTAGATAGATGTCCTTTCTCCCAGTCTGTGTCTTCTATCTTTTCAACTCTTCTAACAGTTTCTCTTTCTTTCTTTTTCTCTTTCTTTCTTTCTTTCTTTCTTTCTTTCTTTTCTTTTTAAATTTTTTTTTCAACGTTTATTTATTTTTGGGACAGAGAGAGACAGAGCAGAACGGGGGAGGGGCAGAGAGAGAGGGAGACACAGAATCGGAAACAGGCTCCAGGCTCTGAGCCATCAGCACAGAGCTGACGCGGGGCTCGAACTCACGGATCGCGAGATCGTGACCTGGCTGAAGTCGGACGCCTAACCGACTGCGCCACCCAGGCACCCCTCTCTCTCTCTCTTTCTTTCTTTCTTTCTTTCTTTCTTTCTTTCTTTCTTTCTCTCTCTCTCTCTCTCTCTCTCTCTCCCTCCCTCCCTCCCTCCCTCCCTCCCTTCCTCTTTCTTTCTTTCTTTCTTTCTTTCTTTCTTTCTTTCTTTCTTTCTTTCTTTCTTTCTTTCTTTCTTTTTCAAGTTTATGTATTTATTTTGAGTGAGAGAGAGAATCCCAAGGGCACCTGGGTGACTCAGTTGGTTAGTCGGACTCCTGATTTTGACTTAGGTCCTGATCTCACAGTTTGTGAATTTGAGCCCATGTTGGGCTCTGTGCTTGACAGTGTGGTGCCTGCTTGGGATTCTCTGTCTCCCTCTCTCTGCCCCTCCCCTGCTCATGCTTTCTCTGTCTCAAAAGTAAATAAGCATTTTTTTTTAAAGAGAGTGAGAGAATCCCAAGCAGGCATCACACAGTCAGTGCAGAACCCGATGTAGAGCTTGAACTCACGAGCCAAACTGTGAGATCATGACCTGAGCTAAAATCAAGATTCGACTGCTTAGTGACTAAGCCACCCAGGCACCCCCTTAACAGTGTCTTTCAGAGCAGAGTTTTTAATTTTAATGTTCAACATATTAATTTGTTTTTTCATGGATTGTGCTTTTGGTGTTGGAACTAAAACATCATGCCAAAGCCAAGGTCCTCTGCATTTTATCCTGTGTTGTCTTCTAGGAGTTTTATGGTTTTACATTTGTCATTTAGGTCTGTGATACATTTTGAGTTAATTTTTGGCAAGATCTATATTTAGATTCATCTTTTTTGCATATGTATATCTAGTTGTTTGAGCATCATTTGTTAAAAAGACTGTCCTTTCTCCATTGAATTACCCTTTCTCCTTTGCCAGGTAGGATTTGAGTTTGTGTGGGTCTGTTCTGAGCTTTTTTTTTTTTTTTCTTTTCTGTTTCATTGATCTATTTGTCTTTTCAATACCACAGTTTTCATTATTTTAGCTTTATACTGGCTTGACTTTGGGTAGTATCAGTCCTCTGATTATTTTTCTCTTTTAGTATTTTATTGGTTATTATGGGTTTGTTGACTTTCCATATGAGCTTTAGAATCAGTTTTTCAGTATCCACATAATAACTTGCTGAGATATTTGATTAGTATTGCATTGAAACTATTGGTCAAGTTGGGAAGAACTGCCATCTTGACAATATTGAGTCTTCTTATCCATGTGCATGGAATATCTTTCCATTCAGATCTTCTTTGATGTCATTATTCAGAGTTTTGTGGTTTTCTTCATTCAGATCCGGTACATAAAGATCCTATATTTAATTTTTTGGTGCTAGTGTGAGTGATATTATGTTTTTAATTTCAAATTCCAAGTGTTCATTGCTGACATACAAGAAAACATTTGATTTTTGTCTTTAACCTTGTAACCTGTCTTATAGGCTTTGAGAGTCTTTTTGTTGATTGTTTGGGACTTACTACATAGGCCATCTTGTCATGTGTGAATGACATTTTTGTTCCTTCCTGATTTGAAAAAACTTTTTTTGAATGTTTATTTTTGAGAGAGAGACAGAGTGTGAGTTGGGGAGGGACAGAGAGAGGGAAACACAGAATCCAAAGCAGGCTCCAGCCTCTGAGCTGTCAGCACAGAGCCTGATGTGGGGCTAGAACTCATGGACCGTGAAATTATAACGTGAGACAAAGTTGGATGCTCAAATGACTGAGCCATCCAGACACCCCTGATCTGTGTATTTTTTATTTCCTTCCTTGTCTTAATGCATTAGCTAGGGTTTCCAGTGTGGTATTAAAGATTGGTGGGAGGTGACATTCTTGCCTTTTCCCCAATCTTAGGGGGAAAGCTTTTAGTTTCTCACCATTAAGTATGATGATAGCTGTAGGTTTTTAAAATTTTTATGTATTTATGTATTTATTTAATTTTTTAAAATGTTTATTTTTGAGGGAGAGAGAGTGAGTGGGGGATGGGCAGAGAGAGACAGAGAGAGAGAGAGAGAGAGAGAGAGGCAGACACAGAATCTGAAGCAGGCTCCAGGAGAGAGAGAGAGAGAGAGAGAGAGAGGCAGACACAGAATCTGAAGCAGGCTCCAGGCTCTGAGCTGTCAGCACAGAGCCTGATGCGGGGCTTGAACCCATGAGATCATGAGATCATGACCTGAGCCGAAGTTGGACGCTTAACTGACTGAGCCATCCTGGCACCCTGTTTTTTTTTTTTTTAAATAGATGTTCTTTATCAAGTTGAGGAAGTTCCCCTGTATTTCTAGTATGTTGAGTTTTTATTAGGAATTGTGTTGGACTTTGTTACATGCTTTTTTATATCTAATGATACAATCATATGCCTTTTCTTTGGAGTGTTGATGTGATGGGAGATTACATTAATTGATATTTGAATGTTGAACTAGTCTTATATGCCTAAAATAATCCCAGGTGGTTGTTTTATAATTGTTGGATTTGATTTTCTGTTTTGTTGAGGAATTTGCATCCATATTCATGAAGACATTGGTCCATCATTATCTTTCTCATGTTAGTAGTATTGTTAGCCCTTCTTTTATTCATGTTATGGTAAATTGTGTCTTCTTTCTCTCTGTCTCTTTCTGCCTCTCTGTCTCTCTGTCTCTCTTTCTCTCTGTTATCCTTGCTATAAATTTAGTAGTTTTATTGATCCTCTTAAAAAACCAGCTTTTGGTTTTATTGATTTTTTTTTATTGATTTCAAGTTTTTAATTTTATTGATTTTTATTGTAACTATATCTTACCTTCTGTTTGCTTTGGGCTTACATTGTTCTTTCTCTTGTTTCCTAAGGTGGAAGCTTAGATTATTGATTTCAGATCTTTCTTCTTTTCTAATATTTGCATTAAATGCTGTAAATTTCTCTGAAAGCACTGTTTTTATTTCATTCCACACTTTTTTTTTAAGTAGGCTTCATGCCCAGCACGGTGTCCAACATGGGCTTGAACTCATGACCCTGAGATCAAGACCTGAGCTGAGATCAAGAGTTGGATGCTTAACTGGCTGAGCCGCCCTGGCGCCACTCATTCCACACTTTTTAATAAGTTGTCTTTTCATTGTCATTTAGTTGAAAATATTGAAAAATTTAAATTTCTCTTGTGACTTCTATGACTCACATGTTATTTAGAAAAGTGTTTAATCTCCAGATATTTTGGGATTTTCTATGAGTCCATTTTCTCTCCTCTCTTACAAATTGTTATGTTTCTTTCTAATATTTTTAAAGTGGTTGCTCTAAAATGCAATATACATTTACAGTTAATCTTAGACAACTTTCAAATAACACTGTACTGCATTACTAGTTGATAATTACCTAATATCTATCTGAGTTTTCTCAATTCCTTCTTCCTGTCCTTTATAATAGGAAATTCAGTCATTCATTTCACTTAGCAGTATGCTATAACCACCTGATATATTGTTGCTGTTTTTAATTAGAACAAATCATTGTTTTAACTATTAGATGAATTAAGAAAAAGAATAATAATTTTTATTCTGTTTATTTATTCCATTTCTCTTTCCTCCTTTCTGTAGGACTAAAAACTTAAAATATTTTTTGCAAAGTAGAGCTACTGATGACACAATGCTTCAGTTTTTGCTTGAGAAAATCTTTATTACTATTTCCCTTTTTAAAGGATAATTTCACTGGATATAGAATTCTAGGTTAGTGTTCTTTTTCTTTCAACACTGAATATTTCACTCCATTTTCTTGCTTGCATTGTTCCTGAAGAAACGATGAAATTCTTCTTCTTGCTTCTGCATAAGATGTAATCTTCTAGCTTCTTTCAAAATTTTCTCTTTTTCTAAAACGTTTTTGCAGTTTGAATATGGTATGCTTATGTGTAGATTTTGGATTTATCCTGCTTGATGTTCTCTCATCTTTCTGGATCTGTGGTTTAATGTCTGCCATTAAATTGGAAAAACCATCAGCCATTATTACTTCAATTGTTTCGTTTGCCCCATTCTCTGTTTCTTAAGATCCTTCTGGTATTCCAATAATATGTATGTTATACTTTTTGTGATTACCTCACAGTCCATATTCTGTTTTTTAAAAGAAAAATTTTCTATTCTTTCCATTCCTTTTTTTTTTTTTTAATTTCAGTTTGGGAAATTTCTGTTGACATATATTCAGGTTCACTGATTCTTTCCATGACCATGACCATGTCTAATCTACTGATGAGTCCATGAAATGCATTATTTTTTATTTCTGCTATAGTGTTTTTGATTTTGGGCCTTTCCTTTTGATTTTTTCTTAGAGTTTTCATCTTTCTGCTTTCTACCCATTTGTTCTTGAATGTTTTCTGCCTTTTCCTTTAGTGTCCTTATCATATCAATCATAACTACTTAAATTCCTTACCTGATAATTTCAAAATCTGTGCCACTTCTGAGTCTGTATCTAATTTTTGCTTTGTCTCTTCAGACTGTGTTTTTCTTATCTTTTTGTATACTTTGTAATTTTTTGGTTGAAAGGTAAATATGATGTGTCAGGTAATAGGAACTGAGGTAACTAGGCTTTTACTAGGTTTATGTTAATTGGGCTAGAGTCCAGGATGTGTTTAATGTTTGCTGTAGCTGTAAGAGCCACAGACTTAAATTTCTCATGTTTTTGTTTTTGACTTTCCTTTTTGTCTTTGTGATTCACAGTCTAACATTTTTAGAACTTGAAAGAATATTAAATAACCTTTTTTCATTCAGTTAATTTTGCAGATAACAAACACCAACAGTATGTAAAAAATAGGATAATCCACTGGGTTTTAAATAATACTTAACTCAGTAGAGAGTGCTATATTTTTGTCAGCATGACATATATGAGTGCTTAATTGGCTGTTTCTTATTTTCATTTCTAGATGAAATCTTGTCTATATATTGTTTATACTGCCATTCCTACACATACCAATATAGTATCCAAATAGAAATAGTGGAAATATAGTAAAGGTGTGACTTCTTGTGCATTACTTCCTTTACCCTAAGTATTATGGAGAGGACCCACATGATGAAATGCAGCCTTTCAATATGCCCAAGTTTTTGCTACTTCAAATTTTTTTTGACAGTGTTTCACTTCTGAATATGTTCTGTATGTAAATGCATATGTACTACATTTTTTTATTATATATCTTGGTGGATATTATAGATTAAAATAGTTCTCTTTATTGTATGCTTGTATGATTTTTCAAAACATTGAATCCTGAATAAGCAGAATCACAATATATAAATGACTGGAGGCATCAAGAGATTTGAGTGCCAGCTGCTTGTGGTGCAAGATTAACTGAAGTAAAAATGAAAAGGCACAACAGACCAGTTGAGTAAGCAATAAATAGAAAAAATAAGGGATGTTAATTGTCCAGGGGGTTAACTGATACATTAGAGAGGTGGTGGGAGCTGTGATAAAGGAGGTGTATAGATCACTTTGGGATTCTGAAGTGGACTGTGAAGACTGGCAGCAGACTGGTCTCTATAGACAAATATGAGAGGTCTTAAGTCAGGGAAACTGACCACCATATCCAAGTGCTCCATTTAGAACCCAAATTTCCATTCCATTCCTCGTTTTCTAAACAATTTGTTCAAGTTCTTGACCAAAAGATTGATTAATTATTGAGCAGAACAGTTAGCAGAACAGTTTAGCAGTTAGCAGAACAATTTAGCAGAACAGTTAACTGCAGGGTGAGTTAAGGAATAAAAATAAAAGGTTCTTACACTATAGATCAAAGTGATGTATTCTGGAGAAAAGAGATCATTGAGTAGTGAGCAAACTTTCTGGTTCTGCCCACTTGAGAAAGTATTCCCCCAAACCTAATGGTTAAGGCAAGGAAATTGGAATATAACCCAATCTAAGTTTGGATCCTAGTTCTTGTCTTTGTTAAATGTAGAGACATTGATGATGTTGATAGGTTAAGATGATTAAATGAGATGGTGGAAGTAAAGTAATTCAGTGTTTGTCACGGAGCGAATACTCACTAAATGATCATTACTATTCAGTAACTAATAAAGCCCCAATTCAGCTGTGTGCCACATAATTGTTTTGGATAAAAGATACCTTTTTTGTGCATTTTTAATGAATGTACCTTAATAGTGGCAACTACTGTTTTGTTTAGAACCACTGTATAATGCAAATAGAAAAAGGACCAAAACTTTTTTTTATTCTTATGGAAAATGGAGGTTATCTGCAAAAGAAAGCAGTATAATTTGGGGAGCTGTATTTCTATATTTGTAATTTACATAGAACCCTACCAAGAAGTCTATAACCTCAGCAGGGATGATTGAGCCATCTGCATTATTATTGAGATTATTAGAATTACTTTCCTTTAATTGGCTGAATTCAGCTGGGTAAACTCTGTAGTGCTTTTGTTTAGGATTATATCTGTGTCAGATGGGCTTCATTTGACCTTGATCAAAATCATCATTCCAATGGGAGATGAGGTGATCCTGGGGGGCTGAAAGTTGAGGATGCTACAGAATTGTCAATTTAGGGAATGATTTAAGTGCATGTTGGTTGTAATTCCTCTGCTTTTTACAGGAATCCATAAGAATGAGTTCCTGTATGCTCTTCTATGTTTGAAGAGCCATGGAAGAAAGGAAGGCTATAAGGAAATTATTTGTTTTACTCTGAAAAGTTTTTGTTTTTCTACTTAATAGTTTGATTTGAAAGAGTTTGTTTAACAAACCTGAGAAATAAATAAAGGTTAATTGCACAGGTTAATATATATTAGTAATTAATAAAATATACATTGGTTTAGTTGATAAATTTTGTTCCTTTCTGAGAAGAAACATAGCATGCGTTGATACCTCTTTCGATAAACCTACTAGGATTGAAGTTGCTCTATTTTGCAATTAGCTGTTGAAGAGAAGAGGCTGCCTTTGCATTGCCACCTGTGGTAGGGGTGTGTAGGTGGTAGGGATGTGTGGATGGTAGGGGTGTGTGAGTAGAAGAACCCATATTGAGTGGGGATTGGGCAGAGAAGTTGAAGCCCATGAATAGAAGTTCCCTAGTTTTCAGGTTTAGCCACAGATTCAGCAACTAGAAGGGCTTCCTTGAGAGGGTAAGGGTGCCTTAGGAGAGAGACAGTGATGTCGAAGAATACAGAGTTGCCGTCTAAAGTTCAGGACTTCTGGGGCCTTCTGATCGTCTCTCTCAGGAATGCCTCTCAGGAATGCTTATATTTTCTCTCTTTCTTCTCTATGGGAGTAGTTGTCTGTTGTACTTACACAGTTTATTTGCAATTTTTTGCTTTTCTGTTTTCCTCTCTGTAAACTCCGTGGGAGTACAAAATTATCTCTAGCATGTTGCAGTGTATTTGGTACACAGTAGGTCTAAATGAATTTTGAATAAGTAAAATTATATGACCAACATTCTTTGCTCTGTATTTTTTTCTACCTGCAGAAATGGAGTCTGAAAATAAGATGTTAGGGTTTGTCTTAGTCAAACTACTGAACTGTATACTAACCTTAACAAAAAATACAGACTTGTATTTATTTAATTAATAACGTGGCCAAATGATACCTAGTAACTTTTAAATGATATGATAAACTTACCAAGTAGGTATAAATCCTGATCTTGGCATTCAGAAAATGTTAATAATCAATAATCAGGGGCGCCTGGGTGGCTCAGTCGGTTAAGCATCCGACTTCAGCTCAGATCACGATCTCTCAATCCGTGAGTTCGAGCCCTGTGTTGGCTCTGGGCTGATGGCTTGGAGCCTGGAGCCTGCTTCCGATTCTGTGTCTCCCTCTCTCTCTGCCCCTCCCCCATTCATGCTCTGTCTTTCTGTCTCAAAAATAAATAAACGTTAAAAAAAATAATCAATAATCATTAACATGTATAGATTTCATGTGACAAAAGGAAACCTGTGCATGAAAAAGTTGAAACCTAAACTATAAGAAAATCACAGATACTACCAGTTGAGGAGATTGTGCGCCTATTGTAATTTGGCCTGCTTTTAGAGAATATGCCAACTGCTCATATAGTAAGGGGAAGGATTAGAGTGAAGAGTTACATTTCCAGTCTAAGAAGATATTCTGCCTTGCTTTCTCATCATCATCTAGATGGGCATGCTTCATGTTAGCTTATTCATCCTTAGGGAATAAAGTGTTCATGTACTTAAATTTTATAGGTAAATGAGGCTCACTTCAAAAAGCAATTTTAAAAACATTTATGAAATGGATTACTTGCATCCATGTTACCTAAAGCAGAGACTACTAATAGAATCTTCTTTGTCAATAACTAGTGTGAGCATCGTGAACATCACGTGATACTTTTTTATGCTGATATGCAGCAGATGTCTCGGGAAGTGCTTTACTGGGGATTCTTGGCCCTGAGTTTCAGTCAGAGCCCAATCTGTCCAATTACTTATTTTTCCCTTTTGGTCTGGAGTCCTTTCTCTCCAGGTGTGCCTTGGGCTGACCATCTCAACAGCGCAAAAAAAAAAAAAAAAAAAAAAAGTGCAGTTTTTAAAATCTTTATTGACTAATAATCCAGAGGTAAAGAGATATTTTGTAGAGTAAATGGTGGGAATTTCCTCAAATGGCGTTTTTTTGAGGTTTACTTTTCCACCTCCTCTCATCATACATTGTATATTGTTTTAAATATTTTCCTCTCTCTATCCTTGTCACTTTGGTGGTATGTATTAGGAGAGATGTTCAGAAAGTGGTTGGCCCTAAATTATTAAAAAAAAAAAAAGGTGAATCATGAAGCATAATGTCAACTTGGTCCCAGTGAACAGTATTGTTTCCTAGGAGGCTTGCTACTTAACTGTGGTCCGTGGACCATCAGCATCTGCATCACCTGGTAGTTTTCATTTAATGTACATATTAAGCTCATCAGGATCTGCTGCAGGCCTATCAGATTAGAATCTGCTGCAGGCCTATCAGATTAGAATCTGCATTAAACAAAATACTCGGGATTGAAATGCACATTAAAGTTTTAGAAGCACTTAGGCTGCATAAGAGAACTTGGACAGGATAGTATTTCTTATGCAGATGTGTGCAAAAGGGTAGTATGATTTTTGCATTCTTTTGATGGATCTTTGAAACATGGGAAGTCTGTAATTTGTTTTTTTCTCACAGAAGTATTTCTACATAATAAGATCTGTGTGTTTCTGAAAAAGCTTAACTTTTTCAGATATTGCATATACATGTGTGCATGCACACACAAATATCAGGACTTACTTGGAATAAATAAGGTTAAAGGCACAAATTAAAAAATCTCTAACATGGGGCACCTGGGGGGCTCAGTTGATTAAGCATCCAACTTCATTCAGTTCAGGTCACGATCTTGTGGTTTGTGAGTTTGAGTCCCAGGTCGGGCTCTTTTTTCTGACAGCTCAGAGCCTTGAGCTTGCTTTGGATTCGGTGTGTCCCTCTCTCTCTGCCCCTCCCCTGCTTGTGCTCTCTCTCTCAAAAATAAACATTAAAAAACTTGAAGAAGAATCTTTGTAACTTGAACTACAGCATCAAGAAAAACACTTCTGATTAAAAATGCCAAGAGTTGACTTCATTGACATTTGTACCCAGTGGATCCAGCACCTTAAACTCTGGGGCTCTTGCTTCCCCCGGAAAAACCTGCTCCACGGTGTTAACTTCTTTAATTCTGTTGTTTTTAATATAAACACTCACTATACACTGCCTGTATGTATAGCTTTACCAAATAGCTTAATGATGTGGGAAGTGTAGTGAATATTGAATCCACTAAATGAGCCTCTTATGCTAAAAGAAAGCACTTCTGTGGGATTTTTAACTTTTCTCTTGAAGTCTTCATGTAGGCAAGATATTGTGAAAAGTGTTGTCCTTGATGTCTTCAGAATGTGAATGTGTGGAACTTACAGGGAAGATGGGGGAGTAGGAGGATCCTACACTCACCTGTCTCATGAATAAATCTAGATATCACCAACATCAGTGTAAATAACCCAGAAGACAACCTTAGGACTGGCAGAATAGGCTCTCCACGGTTCATTGTAGAGAGGAGGCCACATTGAGGATGGAAGGAAGGGTGGAGCATGGGAACCAAACTGACCCATGAGACTGAGAAGAAGGGACAGCACAGACAGAGAGGAGAGGAGCAGACCCCATGCCAGGAACCCCAGGCATGGGGAACCTGCACTGGAAAGATGAATACCTGTAACATTTGGCTTTGAAAGCTAGAGGGACTTAACTTATGAGTGCTTGTAATCAGTAGGGTTTAACATTGGAAACTTTAAAAATCAGCAAGAAGGTAATAGGAAACTGAGTCTCTGCTCTTATTTTTTTTTTAATATATGAAATTTATTGTCAAATTGGTTTCCATACAACACCCAGTGCTCATCCCAAAAGGTGCCCTCCTCAATACCCATCACCCACCCTCCCCTCCCTCCCACCCCCCATCAACCCTCAGTTTGTTCTCAGTTTTTAACAGTCTCTTATGCTTTGGCTCTCTCCCACTCTAACCTCTTTTTTTTTTTTTTTTTCCTTCCCCTCCCCCATGGGTTTCTGTTAAGTTTCTCAGGATCCACATAAGAGTGAAACCATATGGTATCTGTCTTTCTCTGTCTGGCTTATTTCACTTAGCATCACACTCTCCAGTTCCATCCACGTTGCTACAAAAGGCCATATTTCATTTTTTCTTACTGCCACGTAGTATTCCATTGTGTATATAAACCACAATTTCTTTATCCATTCATCAGTTGATGGACATTTAGGCTCTTTCCATAATTTGGCTATTGTTGAGAGTGCTGCTATAAACATTGGGGTACAAGTGCTCCTATGCATCAGTACTCCTGTATCCCTTGGATAAATTCCTAGCAGTGCTATTGCTGGGTCATAGGGTAGGTCTGTTTTTAATTTTCTGAGGAACCTCCACACTGCTTTCCAGAGCGGCTGCACCCATTTGCATTCCCACCAACAGTGCAAGAGGGTTCCCGTTTCTCCAAATCCTCTCCAGCATCTATAGTCTCCTGATTTGTTCATTTTGGCCACTCTGACTGGCGTGAGGTGACACCTGAGTGTGGTTTTGATTTGTATTTCCCTGATAAGGAGCGACGTTGAACATCTTTTCATGTGCCTGTTGGCCATCCGGATGTCTTCTTTAGAGAAGTGTCTATTCATGTTTTCTGCCCATTTCTTCACTGGATTATTGGCTTTTTGGGTGTGGAGTTTGGTGAGCTCTTTATAGATTTTGGATACTAGCCCTTTGTCTGATATGTCATTTGCAAATATCTTTTCCCATTCCGTTGGTTGCCTTTTAGTTTTGTTGGTTGTTTCCTTTGCTGTGCAGAAGCTTTTTATCTTCATAAGGTTCCAGTAATTCACTTTTGCTTTTAATTCCCTTGCCTTTGGGGATGTGTCGAGTAAGAGATTGCTACGGCCGAGGTCAGAGAGGTCTTTTCCTGCTTTCTCCTCTAAGGTTTTGATGGTTTCCTGTCTCACATTCAGGTCCTTTATCCATTTTGAGTTTATTTTTGTGAATGGTGTGAGAAAGTGGTCTAGTTTCAGCCTTCTGCATGTTGCTGTCCAGTTCTCCCAGCACCATTTGTTAAAGAGACTGTCTTTTTTCCATTGGATGTTCTTTCCTGCTTTGTCAAAGATGAGTTGGCCATACGTTTGTGGGTCTAGTTCTGGGGTTTCTATTCTATTCCATTGGTCTCTGTGTCTGTTTTTGTGTCAATACCATGCTGTCTTGATGATTACAGCTTTGTAGTAGAGGCTAAAGTCTGGGTTGTGATGCCTCCTGCTTTGGTCTTCTTCAAAATTACTTTGGCTATTCGGGGCCTTTTGTGGTTCCATATGAATTTTAGGATTGCTTGTTCTAGTTTCGAGAAGAATGCTGGTGCAATTTTGATTGGGATTGCATTGAATGTGTAGATAGCTTTGGGTAGTATTGACATTTTGACAATATTTATTCTTCCAATCCATGAGCAGGGAATGTCTTTCCATTTCTTGATATCTTCTTCAATTACCTTCATAAGTTTTCTATAGTTTTCAGCATACAGATCTTTTACATCTTTGGTTAGATTTATTTCTAGGTATTTTATGCTTCTTGGTGCAATTGTGAATGGGATCAGTTTCTTTATTTGTCTTTCTGTTGCTTCATTGTTAGTGTATAAGAATGCAACTGATTTCTGTACATTGATTTTGTATCCTGCAACTTTGCTGAATTCGTGTATCAGTTCTAGCAGACTTTTGGTGGAGTCTATCGGATTTTCCATGTATAATATCATGTCATCTGCAAAAAGCGAAAGCTTGACTTCATCTTTGCCAATTTGGATGCTTTTGATTTCCTTTTGTTGTCTGATTGCTGATGCTAGCACTTCCAACACTATGTTAAACAACAGCAGTGAGAGTGGGCATCCCTGTCGTGTTCCTGATCTCAGGGAAAAAGCTCTCAGTTTTTCCCCGTTGAGGATGATGTTAGCTGTGGGCTTTTCATAAATGGCTTTGATGATCTTTAAGTATGTTCCTTCTATCCCGACTTTCTCAAGGATTTTTATTAAGAAAGCGTGCTGGATTTTGTCAAAGGCCTTTTCTGCATCGATTGACAGGATCATATGGTTCTTCTCTTTTCTTTTATTAATGTGATGTATCACGTTGATTGATTTGTGAATGTTGAACCAGCCCTGCATTCCTGTAATGAATCCCACTTGGTCATGGTGAATAATTCTTTTTATATGCCGTTGAATTCGATTTGCTAGTATCTTATTGAGAATTTTTGCATCCATATTCATCAGGGATATTGGCCTGTAGTTCTCTCTTTTTACTGGGTCTCTGTCTGGTTTAGGAATCAAAGTAATACTGGCTTCATAGAATAAGTCTGGAAGTTTTCCTTCCCCTTCTATTCTTGGAATAGCTTGAGAAGGATAGGTATTATCTCTGCTTTAAACGTCTGGTAGAACTCCCCTGGGAAGCCATGTGGTCCTGGACTCTTATTTGTTGGGAGGTTTTTGATAACAGATTCAATTTCTTCGCTGGTTATGGGTCTGTTCAAGCTTTCTATTTCCTCCTGATTGAGTTTTGGAAGAGTGTGGGTTCTTAGGAATTTGTCCATTTCTTCCAGGTTGTCCAATTTGTTGGCATACAATTTTTCATAGTATTCCCTGATAATTGTTTGTATCTCTGAGGGATTGGTTGTCATAATTCCATTTTCATTCATGATTTTATTTGTTTGGGTCATCTCCCTTTTCTTTTTGAGAAGCCTGGCTAGAGGTTTGTCAATTTTGTTTATTTTTTCAAAAAAACAACTCTTGGTTTCGTTGATCTGCTCTACAGTTTTTTGATTCTATATTGTTTATTTCTGCTCTGATCTTTATTATTTCTCTTCTTCTGCTGGGTTTAGGCTGCCTTTGCTGTTCTGCTTCTATTTCCTTTAGGTGTGCTGTTAGATTTTGTATTTGGGATTTTTCTTGTTTCTTGAGATAGGCCTGGATTGCAATGTATTTTCCTCTCAGGACTGCCTTCGCTGCGTCCAAAAGCGTTTGGATTGTTGTATTTTCATTTTTGTTTGTTTCCATATATTTTTTAATTTCTTCTCTAATTGCCTGGTTGACCCACTCATTCGTTAGTAGGGTGTTCTTTAACCTCCATGCTTTTGGAGGTTTTCCAGCCTTTTTCCTGTGGTTGATTTCAAGCTTCATAGCTTTGTGGTCTGAAAGTATGCATGGTATAATTTCAATTCTTGTATACTTATGAAGGGCTGTTTTGTGACCCAGTATATGATCTATCTTGGAGAATGTTCCATGTGCACTCGAGAAGAAAGTATATTCTGTTGCTTTGGGATGCAGAGTTCTAAATATATCTGTCAAGTCCATCTGATCCAATGTATCATTCAGGGCCCTTGTTTCTTTATTGACCGTGTGTCTAGATGATCTATCCATTTGTGTAAGTGGGGTGTTAAAGTCCCCTGCAATTACCACATTCTTATCAATAAGGTTGCTTATGTTTATGAGTAGTTGTTTTATATATTTGGGGGCTCCGGTATTCAGCGCATAGACATTTATAATTGTTAGCTCTTCCTGATGGATAGACCCTGTAATGAGTATATAATGCCCTTCTTCATCTCTTGTTACAGCCTTTAATTTAAAGTCTAGTTTGTCTGATATAAGTATGGCTACTCCAGCTTTCTTTTGGCTTCCAGTAGCATGATAAATAGTTCTCCATCCTCTCACTCTCAATCTAAAGGTGTCCTCAGGTCTAAAATGAGGTCTTGTAGACAGCAAATAGATGGGTCTTGTCTTGTTTTTTTATCCATTCTGATACCCTGTGTCTTTTGGTTGGCGCATTTAATCCATTTACATTCAGTGTTTTATAGAAAGATACGGGTTTAGAATCATTGTGATGTCTGTATGTTTCATGCTTGTAGTGATGTCTCTGGTACTTTGTGTCACAGGGTCCCCCTTAGGATCTCTTGTAGGGCTGGTTTAGTGGTGACAAATTCCTTCAGTTTTTGTTTGTTTGGGAAGACCTTTATCTCTCCTTCTATTGTAAATGACAGACTTGCTGGATAAAGGATTCTCGACTGCGTATATTTTCTGTTTAGCACACTGAAGATCTCGTGCCAATTCTTTCTGGCCTGCCAAGTTTCAAAAGAGAGATCAGTCACGAGTCTTATCGGTCTCCCTTCATATGTGAGGGCACGTTTATCCCTTGCTGCTTTCAGAATTTTCTCTTTAGCCTTGTATTTTGCCAGTTTCACTATGATATGTCGTACAGAAGATCGATTCAAGTTACGTCTGAAGGGAGTTCTCTGTGCCTCTTGGATTTCAATGCCTTTTTCCTTCCCCAGTTCAGGGAAGTTCTCAGCTATAATTTCTTCAAGTACCCCTTCAGCACCTTTCCCTCTCTCTTCTTCCTCTGGGATACCAATTATGCGTATATTATTTCTTTTTAGTGTATCACTTAGTCTTAATTTTCCCCTCATACTCCTGGATTTTTTTATCTCTCTTTCTCTCAGCTTCCTCTTTTTCCATAACTTTATCTTCTAGTTCACCTATTCTCTCCTCTGCCTCTTCAATCCGAGCTGTCGTCGTTTCCATTTTGTTTTGCATTTCGTTTAAAGCGCTTTTCAGCGCTTCGTGACTGTTCCTTAGTCCCTTGATCTCTGTAGCAAGAGATTCTCTGCTGTCCTCTATACTGTTTTCAAGCCCAGCGATTAATTTTATGACTATTATTCTAAATTCACTTTCTGTTATATTATTTAAATCCTTTTTGGTTAGTTCATTAGCTGTTGTTATTTCCTGGAGATTCTTCTGAGGGGAATTCTTCCGCTTGGTCATTTTGGATAGTCCCTGGTGTGGTGAGGACCTGCAGGGCACTTCCCCTGTGCTGTGGTGTATAACTGGAGTTGGTGGGCGGGGCCGCAGTCTGACCTGATGTCTGCCCCCAGCCCACTGCTGGGGCCACAGTCAGACTGGTGTGTGCCTTCTCTTCCCCTCTCCTAGGGGCGGGATTCACTGTGGGGTGGTGTGGCCCATCTGGGCTACTTGCACACTGCGAGGCTTGTGGTACTGGGGATCTGGTGTATTAGCTGGGGTGGGTAGGCAACGTGCACGGGGGCAGGAGGGGCAGGCTTAGCTCGCTTCTCCTTAGGTGATCCACTTCAGGAGGGGCCCTGTGGCATCGGGAGGGAGTCAGATCCGCTGCCAGAGGTTTGGCTCCGCAGAAGCACAGAGTTGGGTGTTTGCGCAGAGCGAGCAAGTTCCCTGGCAGGAACTGGTTCCCTTTGGGATTTTGGCTGGTGGATGGGCGAGGGAGATGGCGCTGGCGAGCGCCTTTGTTCCCCACCAAACTGAGCTCTGTCTTCCGGGGGCTCAGCAGCTCTCCCTCCCTTTGTCCTCCAGCCTTCCCGCTTTCTGAGCAGAGCTGTTAACTTATGACCTCCCAGACGCTAAGTCGCGCTTGCTGTCGGAACACAGTCCATCAGGCCCCTCCGCTTTTGCCAGCCAGACTGGAGGGCTCTGCCTGGCCAGCGAGCCGCCCCTCCGCCCCGGCTCCCTCCCGCTAGTCCGTGGAGCGCGCACCGCCTCGCCGTCCTTCCTACCCTCTTCTGTGGGCCTCTCGTCTGTGCTTGGCTCAGGAGACTCCGTTCTGCTAATCCTCTGGCGGGTTTTTTGGGTTATTTAGGCAGGTGTAGGTGGAATCTAAGTGACCAGCAGGACGCGCTGTGAGCCCAGCATCCTCCTACGCCGCCATCTTCCCTCTGTCCTCGCCAAAATAATTTCATTGAAACGAGGATTATTTTCAGTTCCCCATATAGGGCGATCTGGAGAGGAGAGCTTGATCCAGCGAGACCAGATAGAATGTTCTAACAAAACCTCCAGAGTAATTAACAGGCGTTATCTACCCAAGGAATGGAACAAATAGGAAGTTCAGGTTCTAAGGAGCTGCGTTGTTTGTGCCAGTGGCCCCACGCTAGCTCTTTATTAATTGCACCAACTGGGATGCTGATAGCGAACTGAGCCTTGGAACATTTCAGGCCTGGCATGGAATGCAGTTTTTACACAAGTGTCTCGTGGTTCAGAACTCCGATTTCACAACTTATCTTCCATTAGATGAAAGTGTTTATGGTGTGTCTGGAGCTGGAGTAAGTTCCTGCGGGTGCCCAAGAGCAGGGGCCTCCTCTCTCCTCTCATTAATTTGCTTATGCCTAACTGCACTGACGCAGCGGTGAGATACCGGGGAGAGCAAGTCTCTGCTCTTAAAAAGACAGCATAACAAACTTGCCAAGATACAACATTGAAGCAACAGTTTGAGAGGCATCTAGAGTATACAGGAAGGACATTTATTTGCTTGTCTTACGCTTGTACAGGAGGTGCAGGGATCTTTGGGAGACTTCTCCAAGAGCAGGGGAGCTGGTGGGTCCCCTTTCATTTGCTGGTCCCCCCAGCCTATGTAGAGGGATACCTGCATGACACTCCATCTAGCTTGCTAACAGTGAACCCCACTCAGGCATATTCCACCCCATTAAACCTTCCCTACTCAGCAGGAGTCACTTCTCAAGGTCTCTTCCCAGAATCAGAATAGTGTAAAACCTTGCTAACACCATGTACCCCACTCCTGCATTCTGTAGATTGTCCTGTCCAATCTGCTTCACTCAGCAGAGTCCATCCAAAGTGGTGCCACAAGTATGACATTGTTCAAGCAGCCCAGGCAGTGGCCAACACCACTCCAGAATAACTGGTGTCCTGGGCGGAGGGGAAGATAGCCACATACACCAGTTTGACTGCAGCCCCAGCAGTGGGTTGGGGGCAGACATCTGATCTGATTGACTGACCTGCCATCAGCAAAAACCTCACAGGAATAGCACATAGAGACTGGCAGTTTGGGGTCACTGCAACCCCAACAGAAAGATTGGGGGCAGACATTTTGTCTGACTGCAGGCCCCACTCACCAATGAAAATCTCTTTGGGTACAATATAGGGAGAGTACACTGAAGTTCAGTGCAACCACAGTGTTGGCAAATGAGCCAAGAGCAGGCATTTGACCCAGCTCAAGCCCAAGTTGGCCCCAGACTCACTACTTAACAGCACAGGAACCAAGCCCTACCCACAATAGGCAAAGAGAGCCATTGCAGATGATGACTGAAGGTAAACACATGTGAACGACAGCAGTAGGGCACACACAACACACATAGGAGACACCCCTGTAGTGCCAGGTTCTGGTAAACAGTGGACTACAGGGCACCATAGGACCTCTTCTTCATAAGGTCACTACTTTCAAGAGAAGAGATGTAACCGACTTTCCTAATATAGAAACAGTCACAGAGAGACAAAATGAGAGGACAGAGGAATATCTTTCAGATGAAAGAACAAGACAAAATCACAAGACATCTAAGTGAAATAGAGATAAGTAATGTGCCAGATAGATAATTCAGAGTAATGGTCATAAAGATATAGGACTTTAGAAAAGAGGGGAGAACCTCAAGAAAGAGAAAATATAAAAAAAGAAGCAATAAGGGATGACGAGCTCAAGAACTGAAATTTAAAAAATATACTAGATATAATAAATCATAGACCAGAGAACCCAGAAGAATGGATCAGTGAGCTGGAACACAGAGTAATGGAAAGCAACCAAATGGAACAGGCAAAAGAAAAAAAGAATAATAAAACATGAGAATAGGTTAAGGGAACTCACTGACCCATCAGGTGTAATAATAATATTCACATTACAGGGATCCAGAAGGAGAAGAGAGAAAAAAGGGGAAAGAAAGTTTATTTGAAGAAAGAATAGATGCAGACTTTCCTAATCTGGGGAAGGAAACAGACATCCAGATCCAGGAGGTACAGAGAACGCCCCCAAAATAATTAACCCAAGGAGATCTACACCAAGACATATAATAATTAAAATGGTAAAATGTAGTGGTAAAAGGAATTTTAAGAGCAGCAAGAGAAAATAGGGCACTTACAAGTGAAACCTCATGAGGAGATCAGCTAACTTTTCAGTGGAAATTTTTCAATGATTTTTTCAAGGTGTCCAGAAGGGAATGGCATGATATATTCAAAGTGCTGAAAGGAGAAAACATGCAACCAAGAATACTCTACCTGGCGCAATTATCATTCAGAATAGACGAATAGATAAAGAGTTACCCAGACAAACAAAAGTAAAAGGAATTCATCTCCACTAAAACTGGTCCTACAAGAAATATTAAAGGGGGGGTGCCTGGGTGGCTCAGTTGGTTAAGCGTCTGACTTCGGCTCAGGTCATGATCTCACAGTTTGTGAGTTCAAGCCCTACGTCGGGCTCTGTGCTGACAGCTTGGAGCCTGCTTCGGATTCTGTGTCTCCTTCTCTCTCTGCCCCTCCCCAACTTGTGCTCTATGTCTCTCAAAAAAATAAATAAATGTAAAAATAAATTAAAATAATGACTTTAAAAAATAATAAAAAAGAAATATTAAAGGGGATTCTTTGAGTGGAAAGGAAAGACCTTAAGCAGGAGTAAAGACTGTAGCAAAGGAAAAAAAAATTCACAGGTACATATAAACATAAAAGTAGATTAATCACTTATAAATTCAGTATGGTGGTTGCAAGCAGAAAAGCAGTAAAATCAAGCATATCTATAAAAATCAGTCAAGGGATTCACAAGTAAAAGGATGTAAAGTATGACACCATATACCTAAAATGTGAGTGGGGGGAGTAAAAATTTAGTGGTTTTTGAATGGGTTCAAACATAGGCAACCATCAACTTAAGATAGACTGCTGTATGAATAAGGTGTTATATGTGAATCAGATGGTAACCACAGATCAAAAACTGGTAATACAATATGCAGAAAATGAAAGGAGTCCAAGCATATTACTAAAGAAAGCCATCAAACATGAGAGAGGAAAGGAAGAAAAAAAGGAACAGATAAGAAATACAAAAACAACTGTAAAACAAGTGACAAAATGGCAATAAATACATACGTCTCAATAATTACTTTAAATGTGAAGGAACTAAATGCTCCAATCAAAAGACATAGGGTGATGGAATGGATAAAAAAGTAAGACCCATCTATATGGTCTACAAAGGATTCATTACAGACCTAAGGACACATGCAGATTGAAAGTGAAAAGATAGAAAAAAACATTTATCATGCACATGGAAGTAAAAGAAAGCTTGGCATAGCAGTACTTATATTGGACAAAATAGATGTTAAAACAAAGGCTGTAAGAGGAGACAAAGTAGAATACTACTACATAATGATATAGGGAACAACCCAAGAGAATATAGCAGTTGTAAATATTATGCACCTAACATGGAAGCACCTAAATATAGAAGGAAACTACTAACAGACATAAAAGAAGAAATTGGCAGTAATGCAGTAGTAGGAGGGTACTTTAACACCCCGTTTACATCATTAGATTGATAGATCCTGATAGAAATCAACAAGGAAACAGTGGCTTTGAATGACACATAGGACCAGATATATCTAAAGATATATTCAAACCATTCCATCCAAAAAACAGCAGAGTACCCATTCTTTTGAAGTGCATATGGAATATTCTCCAGAGTAGACACATATGAGGAGGCAATACAAGTCTCAACAAGTTAAAAAAAAAAAAAAAGATTGAAATCATACTATGACCACAACACTCTAACACTATAAATCACAAAATCTAGAAGGAACAAATCTAGAAGGAACACAAATCTAGAAGGAACACAAATACATGGAGGTATATAACATATATATAAAACATGCTAAAAACAATGGATGGGTCAACCAAGAAATTAGGAAGGAAATCAAAAAATACATGGAGAAAATGAAGATGAAAACACAATGGTTCAAAATCTTTGGGATGCAGCCAAAACTGTTCTAAGAGGGAGGTATATAGCAATACAGGCCTACTTCAAGAAGCCAGAAAAATTTCACAGAATAAACCTAAAGGAGCTAAAGAAGAACAAATGGAGAACAAACAAAGCCCAAAACCAGTAGAAGGAAGGAAATAATAAAGATTAGAGCAGAAATAAATGAAATAGAATCCTAAAAAAACGAAAACAAAACCACATTAGAACAGATCAGTGAAACCAAGAGGTGGTTCTTTGAAAAGATCAATAAAATTGATAAAACTCAAAATTATAAAAAAAGAGACTCAAATAGAAATGAAAGAGAAGAAATAACCAATACTGCAGAAATACAAAGGATTATAAGAGAATCTTATGAAAAATTATATTCCAACAAACTGGACAACCTGGAAGAAATGGTTAAATCCCTAGATACATAACTTCCCAAAATTGAATCAGAAAGAAATAGAATATTTTAATACAGTAATTATAGTAGCAATGAATTTGAATAAGTAATCAAAAAGCTCCTAGCAGAAGTCCAAGACCAGGTGGCTTCACAAGTGAATTCATCCAAACATTTAAAGAAAAGCTAAAACCTATTCTTCTCAAACTGTTTGAAAAAATAGAAGAGGAAGAAAGCTTCCAGATTCCATGAGGCCAGCATTACCTTGATATTAAAGCCAGATACAGGTACTACAAAAAAAGAAATATCTCTGATGAATATAGATGCAAAAATTCTCAACAAATGATTAGCAAACCAAATTCAACAATACATTAGAAAAATCATTCAGCACAGTCAAGTGGGATTTATTCTTGGGATGCAAGAGTGGTTTGTTATTTGTAAAGCAATTAACATGATATATCACATCATCAAGAGAAGGGATTAAAAACCATATGAATGTGGTGCCTGGGTGGCTCAGTTGGTTAAGCATCTGACTTCAGCTCAGGTCATGATCTCAAGGTTTGTGAGTTTGAGCCCTGCATCAGGCTGTCTGCTGTCAGCACAGACCCCACTTCAAATCCTCTGCCAGCACCGCCCCCCCCCCTCCGCCACTTCACTCTGCTCCTCCCCTGTTTGTGCATGTGCTCTCAAAAATAAGTAAACATTAAACAATTAAAAAATAATAAAAACCATATGAAAAGGTACAACATCCATTCATGATAAAAAGCCTCAGCCAATAGGTGTAGAGGGAACACACCTCAACATAATAAAGGCTATATCTGAAAAACCCACAGATAACATGAAATGGTGTAAAAATGGAGAGCTTTTCCTGTAAGATCAGGAAAAAGACAAAGATATCCACTCTCACCACTTTTATTCAGCATGGTACTGGAAGTCCTAGCTACAGTAATCAGACAACAAAACAATAACAACAAAATAAAAGACATCAAGATTGGTAAGGAAGAATTAAAACTTTGACTATTTGCAGACAATATGATACTATATATAGAAAACCCAAACAACTCCACCAAAAAACAACTAGAACCAATAAGTGAATTCCTTAAGTCTCAGAATACAAAATCAATATACAGAAATCCATTTTATTTCTGTATACTAATAATGAAGCAGCAGAAAGAGAAATTAAGAAAACAATACCACTTAAAATTACACCAAAAATTAGAAGATACCTAGGAATAAACTTAACCAAAAATATGAAAGACCTGTACTCTGAAAACTATAAAACATTGAAGAAAGAAATTGAAGAGGACAAACAGAAGAATACACTATGCTCATGGATTGGGACAACAAATGTCATGACCATGTTCATACTATCTAAAGCAATCTATGGCTTCAACACAATCCCTATCAAGATACCAACAGCATTTTTCACAGAACTAGAGTAAATAATAATCCTAAAATTTGCATGGAACTACAAAAGACCCCAAATAGCCAAAGTAGTTTTGAAAAACAAGAACAAACTGGAGGTGTCACAATCCCAGATTTCAAGGTATGCTACAAAGCTGTAGTAATCAAAAAAGTATGGTTCTGGCATAGAAATAGACATAGATCAATGGGACAGAATAGAGAGCTGAGAAATAAACTTACACTTTTATGTTGAATTAATCTTTGACAGATAAGGCAAGAATATCCAATGGGAAAAAAACACTCTCTTCAATAAATAGTGTTGTTAAAACTGGACAGCTATATGCAAAAAGTGCAACTGAACCACTTTCTTATACCATACACAAAAATAAACTGAAAATAGATTGATTACCTAAATTGAGACCTGAATCCATGAAGCTCCTAGAAGAAAACATTGACAGTAATCTCTTTGACATCAGCCCTAGAAACATTTTTCTAGATACATCTCCTGAGGTAAGAGAAAGAAAAGCAAACTATTGACTACAACAAAATAAAAAAGCTTTTGCACAGTGAAGAAACCATCAACACAAGAAAAAGTCAGCCCATTGAATGGTATATCCAGTATGGATTTAATATCCAAAATATATAAAGATCTTCTACAACTCAACATTCAAAAAACAAAAAAGGCAGTGAAAAATAGGCAGAAGACATGAACAGATGCATATGGCCAGCGGATACATGAAAAGATGCTCAACATCACTTATCATCAGAAAAATGCAAATCAAAACTACAATGAGATACCACCTCACATCTGTTAGAATGACTAAAATCAAAAACACAAACAATAAGTGTTGGTGAGGATATGGAGAAAAGGAAACCCTTGTGCACTGTTCATGGGAATGCAAACTGTGGCAGGCACTGTGGAAAACAGTATTGAGGTTACTCAAAAGTCAAAAATAGAATTACTCTATGATCCAATAATTCTGCTGGGTATTTACCTAAAGAAAATGAAAATGCTAATTTGAGAACATGTATGCACCCCCTATGTTTACTGCAGCATTATTTACAATAGCCAATATGTGGAAGCAACCCAAGTGTCCACTGATGAATGAATGGATAAAGAAAATGTAGTATGTATATACAATGGAATATTACTCAGCTATAAAACAATAAAGTCCTGCCATTTGCAACAACATGGATGGATCTAGAGAGTATAATGCTAAGTGAAATAAGTCAGAGGAAGACAAATACCATATGATTTCAGTCATGTGAATTTATGAAACAAAACAAATAAAAAAAAAAAGACAAAAATCCAGACCCTTAAGTTTAGAGAATAATCTGGTGTTTGCCAGAGAAAAGGTGAGTAACAGATGGGTAATATAAGTGAAAGGGATTAAGCGTATGGTTATGATGAGTGCTGAGTAATGGATCTATCCATTGATGAATCAGTATATTGTACACCTGAAACTGGTAGAACATTTAAATATACTGGCATTAAAAAAATGAAAACAATATTTCAGCATGTTCCAAGGAGAAATTATACTTGAACCCATGTGAATTTACTGTCACATCCAATCTGCTACCTATGAATGACTGAAGTTACATTATAGAAAGACATTATAGTAGCATAGACTGAAGTTTTCAGTTTTCTAATCTTTGCAGTTTTCCCAGTGTGTTCTGAAAGCAAAGATAGAAATTTTGTGTTTTATGTATTGTGCTCATCCATGTCAAGAGGGAGTTGGTTCACAGTGATGAAAGAAAGTAAGTGAAATTGAAATGCACATCAAGGACAGTGTGAAATAGCTTTTAAAAAAGCCACTGGGTGTGAAACTTTATTCTTGACCCCTCTGAGCTTTATATCCTCACTTCAAGGTGAAGAGTTAGACCTGACAAAACAATCTCTAATTTCCCATCTTGCTTTGACTTTTCTCTTATAAATATTTTTTGATTCCTTTTAATTTGTGTCTGTGGTTTAGTGCTAAGCCAGTGCCAGAGTAAATGAATTCCTACTCTTTCTACTTTGGGCTCTTTTTGTAAGTGGAATCCCCCTTTTTGTCTCTGGCATCTGGCATGTCTTAAGTGGCTTGCTAAACTCTGGAAAAGGAAATGCCAAAAATGATTCTACTAGCAAAGTCATTTTACATCATTTTTTCTTTCATTGCTTATTCAGGGAGTAATCTGCATGAATTCCAGTCTTACAGGGGCTTTTCAGAGTTAGAAACATGAAAGCACAGGGTAAAGTTCAAAGGAATGGGTAAAGGTAAGTGATATGACATTTAAGAGTTTCATATACTGAATTACTGTCTTCATTTACATAGGTAATGTGGAAAAGCCATATATACAGCTTTCAAAAATCAAGGTAAAGGAAAACAATAGAAAGGAAAGGCTTGTTTTCAGAGCTGGGATAGATTTTTTCCAAAGTCATGGCCTCTTTGTAGTGGGAGCTATCTATAGTTGGGCAGTGGGAGATGAAATACTGTAGTCAACCTAAGGTTTTGTTTGTTTTTTTAAACCTGAGTCCACAGTTGATTAGGATTTAGAGGAATTGGGGATAAGAGAATACCTTACCATTTTGTGTAGCTTTGTGAGCTTTTCATTCTTCTCCATTTTCCAAGTAGCCTCTTAATTTCCTTGTGGATCTATGCCGGGGGCTTCCTGATTGTTACTTGAGGATGGCTCTGGTGAGAGGGAAAAATTGGTGGAAATCCCCTTGAGTTGCTTTCCTGGAATAAACCTGGGTTGAGAAATCATGGGGCTCTGGGCACACAAATAATGTCTGGTAGATAAATCATGGAGTTACCTCTTACCAAATGTGATAAACTGGAACTAGATTGTAGAGACGGGGTTGCAGCCTGGGAAGTTATCTTTGTGTGTGTGTGTGTGTGTGTGTGTCTGTGTGTGTGATTTATTTTTCTTTTTTTTTTTTTAATTTTTTTTTTAACGTTTATTTTTGAGACAGAGAGAGAGAGACAGAGCATGAACGGGAGAGGGTCAGAGAGAGAGGGAGACACAGAATCGGAAGCAGGCTCCAGGCTCTGAGCCATCAGCCCAGAGCCCGACGCAGGGCTCGAACTCATGGACGGCGAGATCGTGACCTGAGCTGAAATCGGCCGCTTAACCGACTGAGCCACCCAGGCGCCCCTGAAAACTCTTTCTTTCTCTCACTCAGTTCCTATAAAAAACAAATACACCCCCTGGTAGCACCATTTGTGGGGAGTAGAGTGATTTTTAAACACTTAGACCTGGAGAATATAGATTAATTTCTCTGAAGGATCTTGATGTTTTATTGTTATAATAAGCTAAGCAATTAGTCACTTTCCAATAAAAAATATTGCATCAGTTTGGCATATGTAAAAATAACAGTTCTGTCTGTGAGGAAAGGAAGAAGGGACAGGGCAAACATTCTGGGTTTTACCCCCTCCCTTTGATCAAGCCTTTACCCATAACTTTATGACTCCAGGAAACCCCAGGGATGGAGAAGCAAGTTCAGCAACACTTTGAAGAAACACTCAGCCAAATCCAGAAATTTGAACATACTACAAAACAACTGAGCTAGTTTAGTCAGTGAGTCAGTGGATTGTGTAAAGAAGGAAAAAAAATACCAGGGAACCATTCTTTATTAAAAGGGACTTAAGAGATCTAAGAGACATAAGTGAATGCAGAATTTATAGAAAACAAAATTTAAAGGTAATTGGGGAAACTTGAATGTGGACTAGCTTTTGATATTAGAGTTATTGTTAATCTAGTTGAATAGTCATATGGCTATTATCATTTTTAAGAATGTCTCCTCCTTCTGCCCCCAAATGCATTCAGATGAAGCAAGCTCTTTAACCTCTCTTAGGGTCTTTTTTCCCTCTATGAAATGAAGACTATTGTTGTGGAGGCTTTTTTGTAGGGTTGGTGTGAGGATATGAGATGGTGCAGAGTTTAGCCAGGGATTGTTACATGTTGTTGTTGTCATTAAAACTACTACTATATGAGGTGTGTGTATCATTTTAATCTAACCCAAGCTTGTGCTTCTTTGTTTTTCTGTTGGTGTCCTATCATTCAGTACATTGACAGTATCCATACGTGGCCTTGGCCACAGGGCTTAGATCTGGGCCCATTGGTCTTTCTCAACATTTACTCTCAGGAACAAGTTCTATATCAGGCCAGGTGACTGGCCCTGAGTAGATGCTTAAATATTTGTTGAATGAATTAACTCTATTATCTGTGAAACTTATATAAAAAAATCCATCTTTATTCTTACTGGGACTAAACGGTACTTAATGATACTAACACTGCTTATAGGCACACTAATTGGCACAATTTTTAGCACTGGGTGGGTACGTAAAAGAGCCCATACTCAAGCACCATGCTGGGCACTGGAATCTGGAATTCTTACATTACATTTTATTTTATTTTTTAAAAATGTCTATTCATTTTGAGAGAAAGTGCATGAGCAGGGGAGAGGTAGAGAAAGAGACAGGGAAAGAGAGAATCCCAAGCAGGTTCAACATGAAATGTTCTTGGATATCTTGATGGGGATTTAGGAGAATATTCGGTATAAGAAATTATTTGTAAGTAATTAAATAAACAGTTGTAGAAATAATGAGGTAGCCTATAACCTATTGATGTTAAATATTAATTTGGTTATAATTATAATGCTTGAGGGAATTATTTACATACATTTTCTCCATCTTGACTATTAATAACTGGGGGTGGGTGGGAAAGAGGCATTTCTTTAATATAGATTTGGCATTCAGATGTGGAAAGAGCTGAAATTTATTGAAACAAAAAGGAGAGGTTAGATGCTTATATTTCAGTGATTGGTCCATCTAAAACCTCACAGTACTATGATTACTGAGGTAAGTGCTTAAGTCTGAATCTAACAGCTAAGTGCCATTTTTGTTTTAGGTTTAAAAGAGTACCCATGTAAAGTATTTGACATTTGCTTGGAGACTTAAAATAAAGGTAATTCAGTAATTCTAATATATATATGTATTTTTTTCTCATTTTGAAGTTTAATCAGAACATTGCTTTTTGGTGTCTTACCTGTTTTTATGTAAGGAGGTTATTTATTTATTTAAGTGCTTATTTATTTATTTTTGAGAGAGAGAGAGAGAGAGAGTGCACAAGTGCCAGCACTTGGGGGAGGGGAAGAGAGAGAGAGGGTGGGGAGAGAGAGGGAGAGAGAGAGAATCCCAAGCAGGCTCTGAGCTATTAGCATAGAGCCTCCCGACATGGGGCTCAAACTCACAAACCGTGAGATCATGACCTGAGCCAAAACCAAGAGTCAGACACTTACTGACTGAGCCACCCAGGTGCCTGGAGGTAATGAGTTTTATCAATGAGAATAATGTGTGTGAAGCTCATAAATAGTCTATTCCCCTACATAAAGTGATAAAGTGTTATAGAATTATTGCTACTACTAATTACTAACCCCTAAAGATAGGTGAAGAGTAGGAATGTTATAAATAAAGTGAATATGTGGAAATCTGTTATTACATTTCAAGTCTGAATATTTTGTTTTCTTTTTCTTTAAGAAGCAGCAGGGGGGAAACTGCCTGTTGCATTCCATGGCAAGGTCAGTTCTCCATATTTTGTCAGACTGCTTAATAACACTCAAGCATACAGGCAGTCAGGAGGCCACTCTCATTGATAAATCCATAGTTATAAAGAAATCATGTACTTCAGAACTTAAGCTGTTTGTTAAACCAAGCCTTGTTTGAGATCTTTTTGAAAAGTGCTTATAATTTTCCAGAATACCAGGATTAAGAGAAAGAAACAGAATAGTAATGTATAGATTTGGAATGGCTTTTTTTTTTTTTCCTCTTAGGTTGAATTATCTTAGTGTCCATTTTTAAAAAGTTGGATTGTAAAAAAAAACAAGAAAAGAAAAGAAAACAAAGAGAGAGAGAGAGAGAGAGAGGCACACCAGAAAACAGACTCTTAACTATGGAGACCAAACCTAGGTTGCTGGAGGGGAGGTGAGCTGGGAGATGGCTTAAATGCGTGGTAGTTGTTAAAGAGGGCCCTTGTTGTGATGATCACTAGGTGTTGTGTGTAGGTAATGAATCACTAGATTGTTCACTTGAAACTAATGTTACACTATATGAGACCTAACTGGAATTTAAATAAAAACTGAAAAAAATATATATCAGTATATTAAAAAAAGGAAGCAGGGAAGCATATGGGAGGAGACATATGCTTAACTCATCGAAACTACAATAACTCAATAAAACTATATTGTGTATAAAAAAGAAAAAAGGTAGCTTGTATTAGTTGTATAATTTGAGATTTGTTAACTGGTTATGTCAAGTCTGAATTTTATTTATTTAATTTTTAATGTTTTATTCAATTTTTAGAGAGATAGAGAGACACAGAGTGTGAGCAGGGGAGGGGCAGAGAGAAAGACACAGAATCTGAAACAGGCTCCAAACTCTGAGCTGTCAGCACAGAGCCTGATGTGGGACTTGAACTCACAAACTGTGAGCTCATGACCTGAGCTGAAGTTGGATGCTTAACCAACTGACCTGCCCAGGCGACCCTAGTCTGTGAATTTTAACAAAATGATTGAAAAAATGAGGAACTATTGACCTTTGGTACCTATAGTGCTCTTCGATTTTACAAGTTCAGGATATATTCACCAAGTTCTTAAACTATCTTGTTTTGTGAAGAACTCTAGATTTGAAAATTTGAAATCCTGAGAAATATTTTTTCTATGACTTTGAAAGGTAACTTAAATTGCATTTTTTTTCTGAGAAAGATAAAGTAGATACATCATGATTATTTTCTTGAATTTCATTTGTGTGATTGACTTTAATAAGAATATTCAAACCTAATTCAATTTATTTATTAAACCAGTGTGGATTAAATATTTTGAAATATGCTAAGTATTTTAAATAATTTTTAGAGTTTTTAAATAAAAGTTTTAGAAGTGTAAGTAATACATAATCTGTGTATATATGTCTTCCTGCCCCCCGTCATCTAATAAGCCCGTCTTTTCTTGTTCACTTTGTAAATATGAATTGCTTATGGCTTGTGTACTGAAAATGCTGCCAGGAAGTAGGGTGAGCAAAAGTTCTTTTCCCATGACCCTTACTCTAATGTTGTTCCAAGGGTTCCCTACTTGGAAATGCCTTGATAACCACATTCATTCCTGACACACCCTTCCCCCAACACACACAAAACTACTGAGTGCCATCTGACCCCTAGTCCAGCTGCAGCTTTTTAAAACACTGGTGGTGAAGGCTTTTACCTAGAGCAGTGAATATCTGAGATTTTACGTGTGATGTGTTGCATATGTACAGAAAAAAATTTTTTTTTAAGATTCAATTACTTGGTGTTCTGCATGCTTAAAGTTGATTAGTGTTTGGTTTTTTTTTTTTTTTTTTCTGATTCCAGACTGACTAAAGTTAGTGTGTATGTGTGTGTGTATTCATCCTTTTTGTATAATTTCTGGAACTGTTCCTTCTGACAATGAAATCTACAGTGTTATACTTTAACCAGTTAACTGCTTCAAGCCTAAATGAAAGTGTTAGAGGACTAAAGTGTTATACTTTAGAGTCTCTGTTCTATAAATTTTATCATGCATATACATTTTTTTAAAATATCAGGTTATATACTGGTCACCATCCATCCTTCCCATTCTTATATGATGCTCTCAGTTTCTTCCTTTGAAATAGAAGGGAGAGAAACATAGTTAGCTAAGAAATACTAGAGTTCTGAACTTCTCTAATCTTCCCACCAACACTGAACTACACAGTAGCTTTCTTTAATGTTTAGAAAATGAGACTGTGAGGAAGAGGTTAAGTAATTTGCTCAAAGTAACAAAAAGTTAGTCAATCATGAAACTAAGATTTAAACCTGATACCATAGCACTATTCTTTGCTGTTTGATAATATTGTTCAAGCTGAGAACACTACCTAGGAGTTTTCTGTTCTAGGGACAAAACAATGGAGAGTGGAGAGGAAAAATGCCTAGACTGCAGGGTTTTATATGGAATGGTTCCTGACAGTGAAGAAGGCTGGGCCAGAAAGTGTAAGATAAAGGACTGGCCATGTAGACTACTGGTACCTGTGGTGGTCCAGTGTCAGACTGCTGCTCTAGGCAAGATTCCATGACTACTGTAGTTGGACAGAAGGTTGGGTGATGCTTTGGAACTTTATTTACTGGATTATTTAAAATATATATGTAGAGGACCATCTGAGTGGCTCTGTTGATTGAGTGTCCAACTCCTGATTTTAGCTTAGGTCATGATCTCAGAGTTGTGAGATCGAGCCCCACATCTGGCTCTGTGCTGATAGCATGGAGCCTGCTAGGGATTCTTTCTCTCCCTTTCTCTCTGCCCCTCCCCCACTTGCATGCACTCTCTCTCCCAAAGTAAATAAACATAAAAGATCAAAATAAATAAACATTAAAAATATATATGTAGAATAAAGGGGGTGCTTGTGGTTATACTATATTTTCTGTGTCCTGAGAAGGCAAAAGCTGACAGGGTTTGTATGAAGCATAGCTATTCCTGGAGTGAGGATATGAGTTCTCATTCCAATTTCATGATGGGCTTGAATAGGAAAGCAGACTTATTTGACAGACTATAAGGCCACTTTGCAGAGTATGCGTGATGAGAGAGGGAAAAAGGAGCCTTGTTCTTATATATCATGGTGTGATGCCTCCTCAAAAGCTGTGACACATGAAGGTTAAGTGTGTGGGATAAAGGGAACTCTATTTATGGACCATTTCCTGTTACAGCATGCCCACCATGTAACTGACCTTTATGTATCCCTTGACTTCTCTCTGTAGGCCCTAGCCTACACTGACGAACTTTGAAGGCCTTAGCTTCCTTGTCTTCTTGTTTCAGTTACAAAGAATTTGAATTATGGCACACCAGTTAACTGCTTCAAGCCTAAATGAAAGTGTTAGAAGACCCATGTTACCAACATGCTGCCTAGAAAGCAGATTTCTCTGTGTGAAGACATTTTACCCATGGTGTTCCATTGTGAAAGTAGAGATTAACTTTGGTAATTTAGTATGAGAAGTACTTACTTTAATCCCAAAATTGTTATTTTGTTCTTAACTAAGTTTAGAGCAAGCATTATTTTACATGTGTACTTATAACCACAGTGTGCAGTTCTGACATGCCCAGGCTTAGAGAGAAATCCATTGGTGGTCTGCTTTAACCCGAGACTTCCAGTATTTCTATTTTATTTCCTTTTTCTTTTCTTTTCTTTTCTTTTCTTTTCTTTTCTTTTCTTTTCTTTTCTTTTCTTTTCTTTTCTTTTCTTTCTTTCTTTCTTTCTTTCTTTCTTTCTTTCTTTCTTTCTTTCCTTCTTTCCTTCTTTCCTTCTTTCCTTCTTTCCTTCTTTCCTTCTTTCCTTCTTTCTTTCTTTCTTTCTTTCTTTCTTTCTTTCTTTCTTTTTTTGATAAAGAAAAACTTTTAGAGGATATCTTAGTGATATCTTCAGGAAACAAAAAGCGAAGGGCAGCTGTTCTGAACAAGACTATAGGTAGTTTTCTTTCCCTACGCTAGCTCCTACACATGCTTATAGTAAATTAGTGCCAGTTGAACTGGGACTGCAGCCCTTAGCTTCTGACTTTCTGTCCGGTTATATGTGAGCGATAATCCAAAGTCTGCATATTTTGAAGTCCCATGAAGCACAAATGTTTGTTATGTTAGATGAGCATTTTAATTCTAAATCTTTGAGGTAATTCCCTTTAGAACTGCTTACAACCACATGATAAAATGGGTATAAGTGAAATTTCATCTGGTCAATTTGGGATGCTTTGAAAAGCTCTCTTACCAAATTAGTAAGATCCCTGGCACACTTAACCATAGTAGTTAAATCTGTATGTATAAATATTGGTCTTTACTAGTCATTGTGAACAAGGGCACTAGTAGATAGTAGAGTATTAAAGAACTCTTCATCAATTTGGAATTGAAACTAGAAATCAGACATGTTTAAGATCTGTCCTGGGGAAAGAAAGAACTAAATAAAAAAATCTTTTGTGTAACAAATGCTAATTTTGATTTTAAAAACGTGCGCTCTATTAAGGATGTCCTCATTGCATCTCAGAAACCAACTGGTACTTTAAGGAACTTTGAGTTCAAGCCATGTTTCCTTTTTAAAAAAAAAAAAAAAACAAAAACTTACAGTGTTTCATTAGTTTCATATGTACACTGTAGTGATTCCACACTTCCAGTACATCACCAGGTGCTCATCACAAGTGCACTTTTTAATCCCTATCACCTGTATCACCCAGGCTCCCATCTCCTTCCCCTCTGGTAACCATCAGTTTGTTTTCTATAATTAAGAATCTTTTCTTGGAGCTACTGGGTGGCTTAGTCAGTTGATTGTCAGCCTTCAGCTCAGGTCATGATCTCCTGGTTGGTGGATTTGAGCCCCATGTCAGGCTCTGTGCTGACAGCTCAGAGCCTGGAGCCTGCTTTGGATTCTGTGTCTTCCTCTCTCTGCCCCACCCCCTCCCACTTGCACCCTCTCTCTCTCTGTCTCTCTCTCAGAAATAATAAAAATTAAAAATTTTTTTGGATAAAAAATCTGTTTCTCGATTTGTCTTTCAGTCTCTCTTTTTCCTTTGCCATTTGTTTTGTTTTCATAAATTCCACATATGAGTGAAATCATGGTATTTTCTTTCTCTGACTGTAGCTCCACCCACGTGCTTACAAATGGAGACTTGTCTATGTTTATGATTACTCACTAGCTCTTTTCTCCCTAGCTTAGTTCAATTCCATATTTGCAGGAAATGAACTGAAAACTTTAATCTCCGATTACTTGATTCAGGTTAGCTCTAAAGAAAATTGCCTGACAGTAGAATGCAAAATAGGGAAACGTTTCCTTTCAGGTGTATTAAAAATTGGTGGTGATGTTTTAGTTCCTGCATATTACTTTCCATACATTCCTACAAAATTAATTCCTAAAATGAGAGGTGAGGAAACATATACCCAATTTTAAACATCTATGCCGCTTTCCTTATATGACTAATCAATGTATAATTCTATTCTATCACAAAGCCAAAATATCTTTTTTTTTTTTACATTTTGTTTTTACATTTATTTATGTTTGAGAAACAGTGAGACAAAGCGTGAGTGGGGGAGGGGCAGAGACAGAAGGAGACACAGAATCCGAAGCAGGCTCCAGGCTCTGAGCAAACGGTCAGCACAGAGCCTGACATGGGGCTCGAACCCATGAACTGTGAGATCATGACCTGAGCTGAAGTTGGACGCTCAAGCAACTGAGCCACCCAGGCTCCCACAAAGCCAAAATTTCTTTTAAGTGTTCTTTAATTACTTTATCCATAATATTCCATAACATATTTGTTTTCATATAAAAATAATAATACAAAGTGCAGTGCTTATCTTATGTTACTCCACTACAGGATATACATATCCTGTTTTAAGAAGGCTGCTATTAAGGATCTTACTATATCCTTTTAGTTTCATTCGTTTATGCAAAACTAAGTGCCTTTTATGTATCAAGCCTAGATCTGTTTGTTAAACGGTGAACAAAATAGGCAAAAATGTGTACTTTCATGGAAATTATATTGTTATTGGAGGAAACAAATTAATGACTGCATTGTATTATAGGTCAGTGATAAATGCTCCTAAGGAAAATAAATACGGGGAGGTTATATAGAAGAGTGTGTGGGCATATGCCTGTTCTTTAGGGGCGACTCTGCTTTTGAATAGTTGTCAGGAAAGCCCTTACTGGGAAAGTAACATTTAAGACCTGAAAGGAGTAAGGGAGTGAGACTATGTTTAGATAATTAATGTACCAATTCCTTCTTGAAAAAGCATTTCATTTTGAGTAATGTCTCACTTTAGTGCTTTTAGCTAGTTAGTATACTATTATAACTCATCTTGCACTACTTTGAATAATTTGTAGGTGATTCTAAATTTAGTGTTTGATAAGTTCACAAACATTTCTATCTATTTGACTGTGGTTAGGGAAAGTTGCATTTTCAGTGTCTTTAATTCTGCCAAGTAGTCTGACATTCCAAATTCACTCTGGTTCTTACTTACCAAACTGTCTGGATGATAAGAAGTAGGATCTTTATAGACTGAGAGAAGTAGAAATTGCATAGATAAGGAAGTTAATACCTACCTTTTTATTGATTAAATGAGCGTTGTGTGGTAAAGTTTTGATGAAGGGAACTACTTTGTTAAGTCTTTTGTTTCTTGAATCATAACATTATCAATAAAAAGCTCTTTAATGTGGATTTAATTATTTTAGGATTTATTGCCTTTGCAGTTGATACAGGGTTAAAATTTACTCTTGCTTACACTAAGGATTTTTTCCATAGGTAATACAAATCCATAGCACAGATTTGTTTGCAGGATAATAGTCAAGATATTTAGGAAAAATATCTTTTAAGTCCTTGAGAATCCCATTTATATGTAAGTGATATGCTGATTATATATCAGGTTTACTACTCAATAAAGCTAAAATCCCAAAGACTTCTACTTATTCAATACTTCTTCATTATCTTGGTTTGAGAGGATGTGACTAAAGAAATATAAAATTTAATTTCATTGAAATCTAATAGTTTTCATGGTAAGTTAGTCTGATACTCACTGTAATTCTTTGTCATGTTGCTATTATAGCAGATATTAATCATTCACAGGCATGATTTCTAGGGATTCTCAGGGTTGTTTACACAAACCCTTCACTATTCTGATGTAATTTTAAGTTATTAAATTAATTAGCTGGAACAGTGGTTAGCCTGCCCCACCCCTACCACAGACCTGTGATAACTAGTGCACAAACTTCATTTATCCTAAAAATTGCTGACTTGAATCACAATGATCTGGCTCCCTACACTGCACAGCATTGGAACTGAATGTGAATCTTAGATTATAGAGAATTTTCTATACTTCAAAAATTGTGGTCAGGGAGCCTGTGGAGCAAATAGGAACAGTATGCACAACTTTGTTTTTTGGTTGTATAACTCTTTAAGAATTTCCAGCCTGAAAATAGAAACTCTAGTGCCTAATTATCTAGTTTGTTATCTGGAGAGCCCTTGTTAAAATATTGCCCACAGTCCCACTATTTCAGTATTTCTAGGGATGAGTGGGGGTTTGCACACAGCTGCTGGTAGCCCCTTCAGCTTGGATCCTCTGCCAGAAATAAGCCCAAGGGACTAGGTGGCCTGAATAAAGGCTTCGGGTCCTTTAAATGGCCAAGGAATAAGAAGTTAAGCTAGAGAGAATGGATTTATTTCCCCCTGTCATAATGGTTAGTGACAACACAGACAATATTTCTAGAACAGGCTCTTCATGGTTTTAGGTTTCTTTGGTATTTAGAGATAGGAGAAGGCAATTGAAGTAGTGCCTTGTGTGCTATTTATTTTGTTAGGCTATTAGCTTCTTGAGGTTAGGGATAATGCTTTCCTTTACCTGACAGTTCAAATGCTCTGAATGATGCCATTGTTCAATATGACCAAGCAAAGTATAAAATATAAAGATACATAGTAATTCATGGAATCAAAGTTGTACGGTTTCTGTATTTTAAGATCTTGAAAATTGGATGGTGAGCTTTTTTAAAATAATTTTTAATAATTTAACATCTTTTTAAAAATAATTTAGCATCTTAGAACATATGAACAGTGATATATAAAAATCATCTTAAATTTTTATCAATTGAAGAACTGACATTAGTAAGTTTTGAAGAAGACAAAAATATCAGGTCAGAGGACCTGAAAACCACATATATGTTTAAGTTTCTGAATTGAATGGTGAACTAATCATGGACTGTCTATGTGCTAATAAAAACCTGGCATAAATCATGTGTGTCATTTGTATGAGAAGTCCCTTTTATTTGCAGCAATAAAATAATTACAGACAATGTGCCTTCCAGAATGTGGGAAGCTGCAAAGCCAGAAGTAGTTGCACAAGTTGACACAGTTGGAATTCCTCCGCTCTGGTGGCTAAATATGTCTTAGCTGTTTAGAATCACAGCAGGCAGTTGCTGACTGTACAGATCATTGATGTGTATGCATGCTGGTAACTCAAACAGCATGGCAGTTATGTGAATGAGTTTTCTTTTGAAATAAAAGATTTGAGATTCATCTTTATGCTTTCTGATGAACATAATCACATAAAATAAAACAATATTTTAAACATGATGTGTATGTTCCTCAAACCACTTAGGCATTTTTATAATGACCATTCCATGTAAATAACATGTACACCAGCAGTTAAAATAGTTACCTAATGGAGATATGGTAGAAGGATGAGGGATTTTTTTAAGTGAGAAAATAAGGAAAATTGTAAATGATCCTGTTTTAAAACAATTGTTTACTATTGAGTTATGCCTTGTATGGTAGAATTATAGGTGTAAGAGGAATGTTTATTTAAGCAGTATAGAAAGAAGTTTGGCCTGTACAAATTCCAGCCCTCATTCTATTGCTTGGGTAAGTCACTTAACTTTGGGCCTTAGTTTCCTCATCTGCTAAATAGAGATAATTACTCAGTCTGTTTCCACAGTAGGGTTCTAGTGAGATAAGGGGGTATACATATGATTTGAAAAATCTCATCATGTGTATCGAAGGTGGTAAATGACTGTAGTAAATCAGTTTATTAAAAACAGAATACTTGGAATTTAGAATAAAACAGTAAAATAGTGTATCCTATAAAAATGGTCTCTTGTAATACCTTAAAGATGGGGTAAGTGGGGGATTGGCTTTAAAGGTGCACAATGGAGTCTAATATGTTAAAATGTAGTTTTCTTGAAATAGTCTGAAAAAATAGCTTTAGAGTTTCAAAATGGGTTAAGATAGCAGAAAAGTGGTCTGTAAATATGTAGGATAACAAGTCTATTGAAAGCAACTTACAAAAACATTGTGGACATGGAAAATAATGATCTTTGTGCCTTTAATTTCTTGGCAGCCCAAGTTCCACCCTGTTTTACAGAGTCGTTCTTTTCTATTTCTTTTTGGAAGAACCAGCCATGATGCCAGCATACTTACACATCTCGTCTAAGACAGAGGCTTATGTATTTGCCTTTCAATTACTATTCATAATAAAATATTTCTAGTCTTTAAGAGGATGTTAGTCATATAACTATAGGAAAAATTTCTTTTGCCATAACTGTATTGTTCATTTATAGCCATGATACTACATATTATACACTTTTGTTTAACCAAAGAAAATCAATAAAAATACAGTAGTGAAAAACCCAAATACGCTGTCACAAACATAGCTAGCCATTTATGCTATGCACACATTTTAAACTTGTTACTCAATTTCAGTTGTGAAAAGTTGTCAAAATTTTTAGAGGTTCATGTACATTAGCTTGTTTCTTCACTTGGTCAAACACAGTTCATTATTCAGTCCAGGAATGCTTTTCTTAAGGAATGCTGGAATGTGCAGAAGTTTATTAACCACTGAGACAATAATTTGAAGTTTTAATAATCTGTCGTTGGAGTCAATATAAGTGTTCTTATAACTTTCATTAATGTGTATGGTGCTAAACAGCTGATGGGAAAATGCACTTAAGTAAATTGTAAATTCACCTTTTGGAACAGAGACAATTTGACTAATGATGTTTGTTGTCACTTTAGTATTTTCTTGGTCAGCAGGTACTTGGGCTACATTAAATTTGCTGCTATCGGGTAATAGTGCATTATCTTAAATCCTGAGAGGTGAGCTTAATGTAGGTTTAGTACCCAAGACCCAACTATAGCATGTCATTGGTTTCCTCCTGAAAAATTAGCTTTCATAATTGTAACTACTATTATCAAGCTCTTACTGTGTGCTATGCTGAGCCCTTTGCATGTATGTCATTATGAAGTAGGGTATATTATTATCTTCATTTTGCAGGTAGGTAAATTGAAACTTGAAGAGCTTAAGTACCCTCTCAACAAAACAAAACTGAGAGTTCAGCTAGTAGGCTGCCTGACATCAAAATCTTGCTCTTGATATTTTAATAGGACTTCTTTGTATTAGAAAATGATATAAGGAAATAAGAATCTGTGCTAGCTTTCTCTAATGATTTAAGTTTATGGAACTTTTAATTTTTTTTAACTGAATATTCTCCTCATCAAGCTTGATTAGACCACCAGAATCATTTTTAGAGTTGGATTTCTAAGACAAGGGTGAGATTTTAGTTAGTACCTAAAATATCTGGACTGGTTTTATCAGTTTCCACTGCTTTGCTTTTTGCCCAGCTTGCCAAAAGATCTTAAATGAAAGAATCTTGTATCTGTTCTCTGTGGCTTCTCAGATTTCTTGTACTTGATTTGATGTTCAGATCATTAGGTATGTTGTTTTGCTGGGGCTCTGGTTTTTCTTTGTTCCTCCTAGCACCTTTTATAGCTAGAGGCAAGTCTGTGACTAAATCATTTCTTATCTGGAATTGATTTTTGCCAGTCCTGGAAAAGCCTTAGTTTACCTTTCCTAAATCCTTTGAATTCATGCATTGTAATGTGTTTATTGTTAACTTCCTATTTTCAAGACTCTGTGCTGGTTGCAGTAAAAACTAGAGAGATTCTCTGCCCTCCACAGGCTTGCTGTTTGGTGAAGGTTATGGGACTTGAACACAAATATGTAATAATAATAGAATGTAAACTTGTACAGTATATCAGTAGACATCAAAAAGGCAGTATATGACAGTAATGTAATACTTCTCAAAATTTTCTACTAGAGGAGGGGAAAATATACCCTCAGTCTGAGGACATGGCCTGAACTGGCTGCCTTGATGGAACTAACAAAATATAAGTTAATTCACATGACTCTTGGTTTACTCACAATATGTACTTTCAAAAATATGTGAAAGAGGATAAAACTAATGAGGTTCTATCTCCCCAGTTTTCTAGTAAAAGTTACAACACCAAGAACATAACACTAAAATTATCCATGGCTTTGTGAACTCTTGACATACTATTGTGTATGATAAGGCATGTCAGTATTTGATATCTGTAAACCAGCAGATGTGTTGCTATGACTGGATTATTTAGAGTGGCTTTTAGATTAATCTGGAGAGGTGGGTCTTAAAGTTGCTTCAAAAAGACTGAAGGGAGCTACATGCTTCATCTTCAAGTATAGCCAGATGTTCTTTGAGGTATGATGAAGCTTCACAGCAGAGCTGTGAGTACCTCTGTATTTGAAGACATTTGAAGGTCATTAACAGAAAGCAAAGGAATATTTCCAACATGGGGAATGACTTCATAGATGTTGAGAGAACTAAAGTTTAGAGTGGTTTGTTTGGCCAAGGCATATTTGAGGATGTAAAGAAGTTTGAGAAAAAAGATGTCCTGAAAAACCTAATAGAAAGATGATATGCTTGAATTTCATAGTAGGTAACAACTCATGTGGTGCTTTAAGAAGGTAATTTAACTAGTCCAATTTTATCACAAATATGTTTGGTATATAATATCAAGAAGGTGCTGATTGAAAGAGTAGGCTTTAAGAATTAGCAATAGGCTGCTGTGTGACATGAAAGGTAAGGTAACACTAAATACTCTTCCTGAGTCATTATCTTTGATAGATAGGATACTTCAGGTAGTCAAAAGAAAAGTGGGCTGGAGGTGAGGGTAGAACACTAAAACACTTCACTGTTACTGTATCTGTAAGAGTGTAAGTTGTAGGTGCTTGGCAAGTAGTAGGAAATGAGTGATTGGACTAGGGAGAGGTATGGGTGGGATAGTAGACCAGGAAAATGTGCCAGGACATCCTGTGTTGCTGGGAAGCTTAGGAAACCTGCAAAGTTCTCCAGGTCAGTGTTTTTTACCTAAATCAAAAAAAGGCGGGGGATATTTTATTCAATTTTGCTTGGAAGTGCAGCATTCAGAGTTAAACCCCCACTTTGGAGTTTCCTGCATATAAATATACAGTAGTTAAAAAAAATTTTTTTTAACATATTCATTTTTGAGACAGAGACTGAGCATGAGTGGGGGAGGGGCAGAGAGAGAGGGAGATACAGAATCTGAAGCAGGCTCCAGGCTCTGAGCTGTTCAGAGGCTTGAACCCACAAACCATGCCATCATGAACTGAGCCGAAGTCGGCTGCTTAAAGCAACTGAGCCACCCAGGTGCCCCAATGTACAGTACTTTTTGAAAGAAAACAAGTTTTGGGGTAAAACAAGGTGACTGAGGACTAATCATACTAAAGGAAAGTGTGAGTGTGAGGAAGAGAAAAGTCAAAGGCAGCAAAGGAATGCTTATTGAGGAACGGAGAGAATCCTGAGAAACTACAGTGTGCCATTGTTTCCTTACCCTTCCTTTTTCAAGTTTTTCCCCCAGGGTAGAAAGATGGGTGGTTTACTTCATACTTTGAACTTTCTATTTTTAACTTTACTTATAGTAGCAGTGAAGCCTTTGTGGGTTTTCATTTTTAATTTTCATGGAATTTGTAGCTTTATTGAAACTGTGGATAAAATCTGCCCAACTGTTGGTTCCTGTTTGTTTTTAGGTTGGAATCTTATGGAGCTACTTGCCAGACACATATCACTTATGGGATTACAAACTGGTCTTAGAGGTCAGCACCACTATTTTTTTTCACTGAAGCTGTCCTGAAGATAGTAATTTAATTCACAGACTAAATGTGTTATGCTTACAATGAAAATATTTCATATTCTGCATTTGCCGTCTTAGTAAATAGTGGTTTAATAGTTAACATTTGTTGAGAACCAGTATTTCAAGTTTGTTCTGTTCTGTACCAGACACTGTGCTAAGCTAGTTTTGTGTAATATTCATGACAGTCTCGCAAGGGTTTACTATCTTTTTTTTTGTACATGTAGAACCTGAGATTCAGGGAAGCTAAGTGCTTGCTCTAAGACACATTGCATGCAGTACGTGGAGGTCCCAGGATTGGTGACCATATCTGTTCCACTCATGTGCACACTTAATTCATGAAATCATGAAAGAATGATTGATTCTAATGAAGGACTTCTTCCCAGATCTGAGCAATATTCATCACATAAGACTTTATCACTGAAAACAGATGCTTTGACTTATACTGCCTACCACAAAGGTACATTTATCCAAAACAGGATCCAGAAATAATACCCTGAACACACATATAGCATAAAAATGAATGAAGATATCTAAAGCTAGGCCAACTTTACAGTGCCAAAGCAATGTTGTTCCATTCGCAAATACAGCAAGTTAATTTAGTGGCCGAGAGTAGTCTGTTCTTTTTGCATTTCCAGAGGGATGAAGAACGGCATCAGTGCCCCATTGCCCTCTGTGATTTTTGTCTTCGGTGACCTCCTGTGAACATGGCTATTGCTACATGCAACAGCGTTTCTCAAGGCCTGCAAGGAAAGAAAATTGCTTGATCCCATTACTGTAAGTCACTCATTTTCACTTTAGCTCAAGATACATATATTGAGTGACTAGTAGTACTAAGCTTTGTCCTGGACCTTCTTTATGAAGACTTTTCTTTAACTGTTAATATTGGACAACCAGTATTTTCTACCCATTTATGTAAATAGGGAAATAACAAAGTGGGCATTTAAAACTTTGTTTAGATGAGAGCCATAGAAATGATTTTTATTGACAAGTTCTCATTGCATTTTTATAATACTTGACCACACCTAGTGTTCTTTTCCTTTGACTTTTCTCCATCTATCAGTCTGACATTTGTGGCTCTCAGAGAGAACACTAAAAACATAACTGCAGGTGTTAAAAACCCAGGCTTAGTGGATAATTTCTTGAATATTCTGCTGTGTAGTGTTCAGTATACTTTTTAGTAAGTTAAGGCTTCCATTTATACTCATGTATGTTCCCAATGCCATAAGCTTTTCAGTAAAGTAAAATCTATAGTGGATTTTTATATTAACACATTGGTGTACACTTCTGTATTTCTGGTTCCTCTGGTCTCTTTTGAGTCTGCTTTCTATTGGGCACTAAGGGCAAAATGAGATGAAGAATATATATCTACCTTCAAAAAGCTTAACACCTAGAATATTATTCAGTTATCTTGTGGCATTAGAAAGTGTAAGAATGTTGTGTGTGTCCTTTGGCTTCTAGCATGGTGTTTCATAATGACTATCTAACGTATGTTTGCTGCTACCTTATACCATGCTAATGAGCATAGCTAGCTCTAATGTATAGTTCCATACTTGGAGTCTTACTATTTTAGAGTTTATAGAGCAGATAAAGGCTTAGTTAGATGTTGTTAAAGGACACCCCCTCCCTGGTTTTAGTGCCTGTTAGTCATTGGGAATTAGCTGTGGTATGTAGCAGAGAGAATGTCCTATTTGGGGAGTAGAAGACCTGTCCAGATTGGAGTCCAGCTCTCCTTAGACATTGGGCTAATTAAGTTAGTACTTAAATTTCAGAGTGTCAGCCCTCATAGTTTTGTGTGAGAATTAGGAAAAAATATGTAAGAGTTTTGAAATAATAAAACATCTTATCAATACTCTTGCTATCATTATTGTGAATGTATATCAAAGCTTCTTGTAAATAGAAAAACATTTTATTACTTATTATTTTTTGGAAAGTTGACAATCCACATTTTACCAGTGGTTGAAAAGCCACATCAGGTGTTTGCAAGAGTAAGGAGAAGGGAAGGTGAAAGGCATCCGGAAAGTTGAAAGAATTTATCTACCTTACAGAGATTCATGCTTTCAAAAAGTGAGCTCAAGTGTATAAGAAATGGCGCTGAATACTTGGATAGTATTTGCAGATGATAAAACTTCCTACCTTTATTACACTATTTAAAACAGGGTGAATAGGGTAAAAGGTAAAATAGAGGATGCATAGCAAGCGAGTCACAGCATGGAGTGGAAAATATAAGAGGAGATTATGCTAAACTAGAAGGGATCAGGAAGGGATATTTGGAGGAAATGGGAGCTTGAGTGAATTCTTGAAAGAGACCATGAAGAAGAGTATATCTCTAGAAAGTGGAATAACAATATAAACATAGTTATAAGAGACTGGATGTTTGTTTCTAGTGTTAACCAGTACCCCAGCTTGGAGTGAATCTGGATAGGTGTGGTTGGATATGTAGGTAGAAGATGCCTTTTGGAAGATCCTGTACATTTTGTAAACTTGGCCATGCCTAGTGTGTTGTCAAATCTTTTAAGTCTCTGTTTTCATTGATTCTTGTGAGAAGCCTTCCCCTATGCACTCAGGCAGAACTGACTGTGCCTTTTTCTTCTTTTTTTTGTAAATGTTTATTTATTTATTTTGAGACAGAGATACAGAGCAAGCAGAGGAAGGTCAGAGAGAGGGAGACGGAATCCTAAGCAGGCTTTGCGCTGTCAGCATGGGGCCTGATGTGGGGCTCAAACTCACGAACTGTGAGATCATGACCAAGCTGAAAACGAGTCAGACGCTTAACTGGGCCACCCAGGCACCACTGATTTTGACTTCTTATTTGCTTCCTTTATGTGCAGAGCAGTGTGGCAATATGGTTAAATGGGGATTCTGGAGCCAGGCTTCCTGGGTTGAAAATCTGGCTCTGTTATTTACTAGCTTGTATGAACTTGGGGAAGTCACTTAACTTGTTTGTGCCTCAGTTTTTTTATCTGTAAAGTTGGAGTGATAATATCTGCTTTTTGTGGCTGTTTTGAGAATTAATGGTTTAATTTACATTAAGTACTTGGAAAAGTATCCAGCATGTAGTAAGTACCATCTGTAGTGATGGTGTTATTTATTTATTTTTTAAGTTTTATTTATTTATTTATTTATTTATTTATTTATTTATTTATTTATTTAGAGGGAGAGAGAGGGGGGGAGGGAGAGAGAGAATCCCAGGTAGGCTCTGTGCTGTCAGCTCAGAGCTGTGGGCTCCATCTCATGAATTCTGAGATCATGACTTGAGCCGAAATCAAAAGTTGGATGCTTAACTGACTGAGCCACCCAGGTGCCCCTGTAGTGATGGTGTTATTAACCTCTGTAAGACACTTTATCAATTGACCTATGATAGGATTTATTTACATGCCCCATGTTCCTATTGGACTGCGCCCTTTTGGAGGAAAGGTTATATCTTATGTTTACCTTTGTATTCCTGTTGCTTTGTACTGTCTGCCTTCTGCATGGTAGTGTGAGTATAATTCTACAACACATATGTCTGCAACACATCGCCCCTCTGAATCTTAAATTCAATCTCAGATCAACTGGGTTTCAGGAAGAACTGCCTTGTACCAGTAGACTTGCTGGTTGTACTTGCTCTGACATAAATATAGCTCACCTCCATAGATAACATTGTAAAAATAATTTCATTAACACTTCTAAAGTAAAAGGCGGCTCCTAATGTATAAGAAGAGTTATAATTATTTACTAAGTGTGTTTTATTTCTCTAATGAAATGAAGTTTAATGTTTCATTTGCATCATCTAATCATGGGTGCTACAGGTTAACTCTTTGATATAAAAACATTCCTGAGTAATTAAAGCCTAGTGTAATTTCTTCCAACTTAATGTGAATACATGTGAAGACATCCGTGCTTAACTTGCAGGTTAGACAAACAGAAAAGATATGGTACGGGTGCTACTTAATGACGTTTTTACTATGTACAGTCTTGCTTGCTAGTAAATGTTATTCCTCTACATTCACCTTAGAATGTGGCCAGGCAGCTCTGACTGGGATTTTTTTCTTGTTTGTTCTCAAGTTCTAATAGAAATAGGGAGAAAGAGACACTTTTGCCTAAACTAGAATTCTCTGTCATGTTTTATACACTTGATCTTTCTTTTTGTATTTAAGAGAAAATGTAGGTTCTTATCATTATACATTTTGATACTTTAAAATTCAACAATAGAATTTTAAAAATTAGGTTTTAATCAGATGTGAATCAATTTTATTTAGAAGGTTTTAGAACCGGTACTTCTGTTGTATGCATCTGGGCATTGTTTAGGAATTTTGGACATTTAAGGAATAGTATGTTTCATGCAGTTTCAAATCAGTTGAAGGTGTTGTGCTTTCTAGTTCAGAGTGACATGGAGCCAAGATTAAAAGCTGTGAGCTGGATTCCTCATTTTGCAGACTGACCACTGTTACTGGCAGAAAACATCTGGCGAGTTCTTTATCTTGGTAATATATTTGACCTGATTATTACTATGGTTTTTAGAAAAGGAGAACAAATAAAAGGAAAATCAAGAACCCAGACACTTGAAGTTGAAAATAAGTCATATTTTGAATTTCCCTTTATTTTTGGAATTGTTATCTGAATTAACTTGAGAACCCAGTTTTTGAAATATAATTCTGTCTCATTATGCTCCCAAAAGGACTATGCAGAGATCATTTGTGCAGTTTTCATTCTAGTGTTGAAATAGACATGTATCTCTTACTCAAATACTGAATAATCAGGTTGTCTCCGTCATAGCCCAATTGGAGTGCAGTAAGAGAGAATTTGAAACTGCTGTCAACAGGTGGGTTTTTTTTTTGCGCACTTTCCAAGGTTATCTAAGGTCTAATAGCTGCTACCTTCATTCCTGAAACATTTTTTTTTCTTTTCTAAGATGTTTACATGGAAATAGCCAACACTTTTTTTTTACAAGTTAACATATCTGTATTTTAATGTTTTTAAGTTCAGAATTATGGGGAATTCAGAAAGTATAGAGCCTCATCTTTAGTGAGGAAATGACATTACTCCACCCAAATGGAAGGCTTAAATAAAAATTAGCCAACATTTTTTAATTCCTAACAATGTGCCAGACACTGTTTTAAGTTCTTCATCTATATTTAACTCATTTACTCCTCACAGTAACCCTGAGAGACACATTCTGTTCCACTTAACAGATGAGGATACTGAGGTACAGAGAAGTTAAGGAACTTGCCCACAGTCATGTCACTGATAGGTAAAGGCAGGAAATTAGCCCAGGTAATCTGCTGCTAGAACTCACACTCTCAATCACTTGGCTATGTTGACAAGAGTAGCCGGTAAAGTGGGCTCCTGTGTTCTTGTCTAGAGACAGGCATTATTCTAGTGCACCCACTGTGATGTCTATGAAAGGAGAAAGCAGCTTATCTTTCTTAGTGAAGGAGCAAGCAAAGAGTAGTTCAGGAATAAATGGTCGGTTGTGGGATGTTGTGTCAGAGTTCCTTTCGACAAAGCTTCCAGATAGCTCACTGAATTTGAGGGGAAACTGAGAGGAATTAGTGGTGAGGAGGGTAGAGAAGGAACGATCTCTCTTACAGAGTTCTCGTAAGCACACTGATTTCACCTGTATGTACCATCCCTCATCTCAACTCTACTGTAGGAATTGCTTCTGTGACTTCAAATCCATTTTACCATAAGCTCTTTTTATTGTACATAGAAAAATACAGGGACATTAAATGGGATGCTTTCCCTGTCTCAGGGAGAGTACGCACATATAGCTTGGCTTAAAATATCCCAGGAGTCTACTTTCTTTCTTTGTCTTCTCATAACATTTGATGTAGGGTGTTATGATTTCTCTACCCATCGTATCAGAGCTGTGCACCGTCAGATAAATGCGTACTTCTGCACAGTGCACTTCCGTCTGGAAGGCCAGGCAACTTCCCCACTTTTATGAGCTGGACTTGAATGATAATAACTGATACCGCTTATTGAGTTGCCTAGTATGTACCAGGCACATACTTCATTTAGTCTTTAAAACAATCCTGTGAGATCAGTATTACTGCTCTATCGTAAAGATAAGAAAAAATGGAAGGATGGATGATTGTCCAAGGCCTCAAAGGTAATTGGTGAAGTCTAGTTCTAATAAAGTGTTTGTGTTTTCATTGACTATTAATTCATTAAGAAGGCTCGCTTCATCTTTCTTCTTGAAAGTCCAGTCCAGAGACATTCTTGATCTGATCGAACTTTCTCTCTTTTTAAAAAAAAAAAAAAATTTTAAACATTTATTTATTATTGAGGGACAGAGAGACACAGAGCGTGAGCAGGGGAAGGGTGGAGAGAGGGGAGACACAGAATCTGAAGTAGGCTCCAGGCTCTGAGCTGTCAGCACAGAGCCCAACATGGGGCTCGAACTCACAAACTGTGAGATCATGACCTGACCCGAAGTCAGTCGCCTAACCTACTGAGCCATCCAGGTGCCCCTAAAACTTTCTCTCTTAAATTGAAAGTACCTCTCAAGCAGAATGTGTAGCTGGCCCAAAGTTTTAGTCCTCTTGTGAAAAGAGGGGTTATCTATGAGTACCATCATCTTTCCAGAGAATAATTTGTTTTTTCAAAAAATCTGTCTCGTGTGTGTATTTTGATTTTTTTTTTTTTTAGAGCCTCTCTGAAGCTTGAGGCCTGTCATCTTCAAAATTGTATTTGTTCAGGGTGTTGGTGAGTTCTTTGGGTAATAGTGACACAGAAAAGTGACCTTAATGTTTGAAGATCTGTTCATTCATGAGTACTTACATTGATAGCTGCTTCCGGTTTCGTGAATGGTGGGTTACCACAGTAAGTCCTGATGTCATGTCTAGGCACAAGATCACAAGTGGTCTCTTAAAGAAAAAATTATGCTGACACTGGTTAAAATGTTAAGGAGGACTTCATTCAAGACTGCTAAAGGTGGGGGCGCCTGGGTGGCGCAGTTGGTTAGGCGTCCGACTTCAGCCAGGTCATGATCTCGCGGTCCGTGGGTTCGAGCCCCCGTCGGGCTCTGGGCTGATGGCTCAGAGCCTGGAGCCTGTTCCGATTCTGTGTCTCCCTCTCTCTCTGCCCCTCCCCCGTTCATGCTCTGTCTCTCTCTGTCCCAAAAATAAATACACGTTGAAAAAAAAATTAAAAAAAAAAAAAGACTGCTAAAGGTGTCAAGCTTACCACACACAATAGGGGAGAGAGAGCATACTCACCTCTGAATGCAACAAGAACAAGTGGGGATTTATAGCCAAGGAGCAGGCTTGAGGCCAGGATAGAGCAGGTGTTGGTGGATGGAACACCATTCCATTTACTAGGAGAAGACATCAAAGATAAGGAGGATTCTTGGTGAAGGCAGGTGAAGGACTAAATGTAGGGGATGAAGATTTTGGTTGGGTATCCAGAGTTGGGGAGTTTTCTCTAAACTGACTTGGCAAGATTCTTGCTAAAACTGGGCTCTGTAGGCCGAGTGAGGACTGAGAGCCAAGGCAGAAAACTAGACAAGATGAGGGCTCAGAGGAGCCTGACTAAACACTAGTTAAGGAGAGAGTCTTCATTGGGTCCTGTTGCTTAAATTAAAATTAAGAGTTCACGTATTGGACTTGAACCCATGGGAAATACCACTAAGTGAAGTGTATAGTGAATTCCAGAAAAGTATGTTTTCCTACTGGCACAGACTTCTGTGGAAAGGTTAGTATGGATGATCAGAGTGGCTCTGAGAGGTGGAACCTTTAAAGCCTCCGTGATGCTGCACTCTCAGAGTGATTTATAATTTTACTTAAAAAACTTATACAGTGTATATTAAATGCCAGGCTCAGTTCAGAATCCTTTGCAAACATTAATTTGCTCAGTCCTTGAAAGAACTCTATGGTGGTTATGCCATTATTATTCACTCTTTACAGATGAGGAAACAGAGGCTCAGAGGAGTTAAATAATTTGCCCAAGGTCACATAGCAAATACTTGGTGGGACTTGGATTTCCACCCAGGCAGCCTGGCTCCAGAGTCTGCATTCTTAATCACTCTGTTAGGCTGTATCCCAGGGATTTACTTCTCATTATTCTGGGCTTTACTTTATTCTCTCCAAGAATAAAGAATTCTTCTGGATTTAGTCACACTCTGGACTTTATTCAGGCTGAAGCCTGGATTGAAGAATATATTTAGCTTGAGGTCCCCTATAAATTACAAGGTTATTTGTAAATAGCCTTTCAGGTGGCCTTTCACTTTAGGAGACCTAATTCAGTAGTTTATTGGTTAAAAACACATTCCCTACCTGCTCTATAGTCTATATATTGGTGACCCTTTCTAATCAAAGGTTGGCTGCTTTCCCCTCCCTTTCACTCCACCCCACCAGCAACCTTAGTAGCATTCTTTTTTTTTTTTTTTAATCAATGCTCCATTTATAGGGAATGAATGGTAGTTCTTTCATAAAGGCTTTGGGAATTGGCTTCCATATAATACACAACTAGCACCAAAAACTTTCTTACATGGGCAAATCCCCAGTGAGCAGAGCAGATCCAGTTCCTAAAATAATTCTTTAGTAGTCTTCTTAAATTCTGCTTAAATTTGTCAAGCTAGTATTTGAAAGGTTCTAGTAAATACAGTATTAAAATCAGAGTTACATAATAATGCACATGGAAACTCTAGAGTATCTCATGGTATCTTCAACTTATGAGTTTTTAAAACTTTTTAATTGCAGATCTGTCTATGGCAGTACAGAAATTTTCCCAGTCACTGCAAGATTTCCAATTTGAATGTATTGGTGATGCTGAAACAGATGATGAAATTAGTATTGGTGAGTACTACTGTTCTTTAATATTCTATGTAATTTAAAAGTCCTGCTTCAGATAGTGATTTCATTGAAATCAAACAGATTCACATACCCAAATACTAAACATGTAAAATATTCTGACTTTAATAAAAGTATTAGGGCAATTTTTGGTTATTGTAGAGGAGAGCATTATATACTGTCTAAAAATTGAACTCTTGTTTTTTTCCATAAGGAAATTATTTATTCATCATTCTATAATTTAGCTTAGCCCTTTGATAAGAGGTAGATAACAATGTTTGTCTCTGCCTCAAAGTGAATCATTCACTCAAATACATATTGGACATCCACTATTAAATATACAAGGTACTGGTTTTAAGAATTATTTTACTTTTTAAAAAATGTAAGACCGGTTTCTCTCTTTTTAAAAATGTATTCTTCTTTTTAAATTTTATTTTAGAGAGAGAGAGAGAGTACGTGAGTGAGGGAGAGGAGCAGAGGAAGAGAGAAAGAGAATCTTAAGCAGGCTCCATGCTCAGTGCAATGAGCATGGAGATCAATGTGGGACCCTGGGATCATGACCTGAGCTGAAATCAAGAGTCAGATGCTGAACCGACTGAGGCACCCAGGTGCCCCTTGATTTCTCCTTTTTTTTAATTTTTATTTTTAAAAATTTTCTTTAATGTTTGTTTATTTTTGAGAGAGAGAAAGAGAGAGACAGAGAGAGAGAGCACATGTGTGCACATGAATGGGGGAGGGGCAGAAAGAGGGAGAGAGAGAGACACACACACACACACAGAATCTGAAGCAGGCACCAGGCTCTGAGCTGTCAGCACAGAGCCTGATGCGGGGCTCGAACTCAAGAACTGTGAGATCATGACCAGAGCTGAAGTCAGACGCTTAACCAACTGAGCTACCCAGGCACCCACCCCTTGATTTTTCTTTTTTCTTTTTATTTTTTTAAATGTTTATTTATTTCGGAGGCAGAGAGAGACAGAGCATGAGTGGGGGAGGGGCAGAGAGAGAGAGAGACACACACACACACAATCCAAAGCAGGCTCCAGGCTCTGAGCTGTCAACACAGAGCCCGACTCAGGGCTCTAAGTCACAAACCACGAGATCATGACCTGAGCTGAAGTTGGTCACTCAACCAGCTGAGCCACACAGGTGCCCCAGCTTGATTTTTCTTTTAACATGAGTATTTGTTTATAAAGAAAGAAATCAGTTATGATGTACTAAACCAGTATTACTATAGGATAGAGAACATTACTGAGGATCAGGAAACTTGAGCCCTAATCCAACTTTGCCTTAATAATTAAGCAGTCTGACCCCTAGACATGCCCATTCCTGATTCAGATGTTTTATCTCCCATAAAGTGAAGAGGTGGGGTTATGTGATCTCTGAAGTTTTAATCTGTATCTGATTTTACTGTTTGAAGATCAGATTCATGTAGCATTCCTTTTCCCTACATTTTAACAATCACTACTTACTTAACAGTTTGTAGATAGTGGGTCCATTTGAGGCTGAATTAGAGACATGCCACATAATCAAAAGTCTGTATAGAATATGTACATTTAGGAGATAATACTAAATGTACTCACCTTCCAGGTATAAAAAACAGAATATTACAGGTGTTTTGAACAGTGACTCTCAAAGTTTAATGTATATATGAAACAGCTAGAGATCTTATGAAATGCAGATTCTGATGCAGAAGATCTCAGGTGGAGTGTGTGATTCTGCATTTCTAACGGACTTAAAGGTGATATTGACATTGCTGGTCCATGGACCATACTTTGAGTAGCAAGAATTCATAATACCTGACATGCCCCTCCACAATCACCTTCCTCTGCTTCCTCTACCATTTCTTTTTCTTCATTGTTTTGTCAGTTATATATGTATTCATAAACCGTATATTTTTATTTCTGAAAACCTAAGTAGCAAGTCCAAACCTAGCTGTGAGAGGAAAAGGCAATTTTATCCCCACCAAAAAGAGGCTCTCAGGAGAAGATAAGCTGAATGAGTTGGATTCACTGTGTGGCTTTAGCTTGCCTACATTCACAAAAGTCCCTTCTGGAGAAATCACTGGCAGAATGCAGAGTTCTTCAACAAGATCTTGCTGCATATGGGATTTGCATTATGCATACAACAGGGTGGTCAAGGTGGCAGGCTTTCAGAGGGGCTGTGCCAGGCGGTTACTTTTTTGGGTTTTTCCTTTAGAAGTGTTAGCTACTCTGAGTGGGTATAGAGGTAGCTGGTCTCTTAAAGTCATCAATGACTCCTCCTCCCTCAATGCTGTGATGAAAAGTAGCTGAGCCATGTTGGAAGAAGGTTGAGGACTGCCACATGGGCCTCAACAGCATGACTTCTTTCTCTTTACAGAATGAATGAGAAAGGGCACCATCAGTGATCATGCGCCACTGGCACTTGGAACAATGGTTGTCATTTTTATGTAATACTTCTTGACATTTGTTTCATAAATGTCTAGCCCCCAGCATAGGCTTTGTAACACACACCTGGCCAAAAAGCCTAGATTATATCACTAAAACACTACTATGTTAGCACTATTATTTAGAAAAAGTAAAACCCACATATTTATATAATAGCATTTATTTTCACTTAGTAATGTAATTGTAGTTCAAAGAAGGCAGAGGCCAGATCTGTCTTTTCTTTTTTTAAAACTACTTTAGCTTTGGCCCCTGACCTAGGGCCTGACTCATGGTAGACCCTTAAATTGTTGAATAAATGACATAGTTTTCCCTAGAAACTTTAATTTTTTACTTATATATAATATATATATAATACATATTATATATGTGTATATATACATATTATATATGTATACATGTATATACATACATTATATGTATTATATATATATAAATTTGTTTTCTTTTAAAGAAGATTATGGTAAATACTTCTGGGTTTTCATAGATATTATGATTCTTAATGATTTCATGACTTCAAATTATTCCATCAGGTTCATATACATAAACTTATGAAATAAACTCTAGAACATTTAAGGTTCTTGTAGTTGGTCTTGCTAAAGAGTACAGTAAACATTTCTGCATATTTCTCTTCATTTCCATTAAACTTCTTACTTACAATACCTTCTTGAAGTCACATGTAACTGCAGTGGTAGGGTTTTTAAATACATGCCCTGCAGCATTTCAGGCCTGTTAGGTGATTTTCCCAGATTGTGGTGAATTTGATATTCAACATTGGTCTGCTTGTCTCTTTCTACTTTGGCTAAATGGATGTTGTTGTGGCTCTTGCAGATTAGATTTGAAAAGTGTGAATTGATCAGTAGGTTAACATTTATGGTGGGCAGTGAATGGTGGATGAAATTCTAGTATTTTGGGGGCTTTAAGGAGTTAGATAAAAGATTGGGGGACAGAAGATGAATGCTATGTAGGGGTAGATATAATATTGCTTGTTGCTTTCAATCAGGAGACTTATGTAGCTCCTGTTATTGGGAATCTGAATTAAACATTAAAACTTTATTAGGAAAACCTAACTTAGAGCAAAAAGTATTGTAAAAAAATTGTAAGAAACAAATAAAGTAAAAATACAGGTATGTTCGCATATCCTCACCACCCAACACTTTTTATCTGAGCCCTCAAATACATTCTAAACATTTTGAAATAACTGTGTAAGAAAGAGGAAAAGACTTGAATAACTGTTCCTAACCTGAAGGAATGATGAGGATATTGCAAGTTGTCGTTCCAAGGACAGTGACCTAGGAATGTATCCCTGACACTGTTGGGTAAGGCTGGAGTGGATGCAGTGCAAAGAACTATTGTTACCCACCTTTATCAGTTTTATTTATTTTTATTTTTCTCATCAGGTTTAATTCTGTATGGGAAGGTACATAGTTTCAGCTTTGTTTAAAATAGCGTGTTGAAGCCCCAGTTTCAGCCTCTTATTCCTCTGAATAAGAGGAATGAAATAGGGACCGCTGTGACTCGTATGTAGTATTGAGTAATAATAGCATGACACTCTCAGCCAGAGGAGTTTTGAGACTTACCAATGATGTAACCACTAAAAACGATGACTTACAAAAACTCCTTCTTTATAAGTAAGCAATGTCAATGAAAAATAACTTGTAAAGTGAAGACATTTGCAGACTTTTTGTCTGTGAGTTGTGGTGGGAATGGGTGGGAAGGTGGTAGGAAGATGAATAAGATGTCTGCTTTCAATGTGCTTACAGTGGAATATGGCGAAAAACAGATTCTGAGCAAAGTAAGGAAAAGAAGGTGCTGTTTCCATATCAATATAATTACCTAATTTGTGGAAGCTGTTCCGGGAGTGTTTTAGATGTGTAGGCCTGTGTCTGGTCTGTAAGTCAGTCCCACTCTTCATGTGTCCCCTTCTGCTCTCACCCTTTTGGACTTGTGCTTGCTGGGGTTTGTTTGTTTAATTTTCAGCATTAGTGAGACATTGCTGGCTTGGAAGGGAGCAAAATGTAATTAGTTGTCTGGGACCCAGTCTGGAATTTCTCAGGCTCAGAGAACAAGTCAGTTGTTTCCAGAATTGAAGTCCCAAGCAAGACAGCATCCTTGAGCTCTCTCTTTAGCACCCTCCTTTCCATTTAAGAGCAGTTAGAGGTCATTACTCCTCTTCTCTAAGGATAAGTGAACTGCACGTGAGCTTTTGATGGCTCCCTTTTATCTGCCAATTATAGCTAGCCTGGTGGGAAGCAGCTTGTTGAATCCATCCAACTTAACTTCTCACAGCTGCTCTAATTGCCTGCTTTGTATACTGCTTTAGTTTTTGAACTGACTAAAGATCTTGAGTTAGGAGGGAGTTAGGAGTTCACCAGCTGGACATTTGGGGCTTACAAATTGGTGAGGGAGGGTATGGAGTGATTACAAACTGGTGTAAGACTCCATCCTTCTTAAAGAATTATATGGGTAGACCAGATACCAAATGTACCATCATTTAACTATATTTACATAGTAAGTAATATGTGTGTAAATGCAAAAATCGATGCCCACTGTGTCAGTACTGGTGTGAAGACATGCATGGGAATTGATAACTTCCAAAGTCATGTCTAGCCTTAAAACCTTACTAGTAGGAAATAAAGGCTATCTCTACCAAAAATAAAATACTGTCCATTTAAAAACACTGTTTACACTGGCTTGTTCAAACAATAGAAGCTCAAAGTTATTAATGTGAATCTACCTATTAGACAGGTTGTTTTGCTAGGTGAATTTAGCATGTGAGAGTATAGGATAATAAAGGGCTGTAAATCTTAGTTTATCACTTCAGAATTTATATCCATACCAGGGTTGGGGATTGAAAGTTACTTTGTTTTGTTCCTGTATTTGGTGCCTATAATTTGAAACCACTTTTAACCAAAGTCTTAAAAGTCTAGATTAAAAATCAGATATTAGTCAGCCTGCACTAGTGCCAATAAAAATATGAGTCATTAATATGAGGCAGATCTTGTTCATTCTATGTAATCTTGGAAACCATTGAAAAGTCCATTTGCAATTGTGCATAAACAGCTTGGTTAGCGATGTTGTATGATGGCCTGTGGTAACTCTCAGGAAAGTTTTGGACAACATGAACCTTGCTCTTAAGAGATTAAACATTTACCAAGAAGGAGAGTCAGTTTGCTAGTAAATATTTTAGGTGGAGACGTCATTCCTTTAGACACACCTAAACAGAAAATTCCTGTGGTAGAGACAGACAACACACAACCACTTGTCAACTAAGGTTATAACTCCCAGCTCTGAGTGGAGAAATGAGGCCATCAATTAGGTAATTCAGATCAAAATACATTCGTAATAATTGCTCACATTTTTCTGACATAACTAATGTATGTATTCTAGTTCATGTATTTACTGTTTTGAATGCAGGTATGCAGACATAGCAATAATGATGGTTAGTGCTTAATAGTTCTTAGAATGAAGACCTGTTACATCTTAAAAAAAAAAACCCACCTTTTATATGGAAACCTGTGTACAAATTATATGTGTTTAGATGGATGGATGGTAACTCAAACCGAACCAAGTTTTGTATACTCTGTTGTCTGTAGTGTGCTCTACGTTTTAGGTTCTTTCCTGTTCCTTCTTTAGGAGAATATGTCAAAAGGTAAGACTAAGACAAATTTAAAATAGTGACATTTCAAGTCACAAGGGCTTCATTGTGTCTTCCTGAGCCAGGAGTGCTTTGCCTAGGTGCAAATATTTGTTGTTTGATTACCTCTCAGAAGTGTGATACAGTGGTAAAGTGACTTAACTGTAAGTCTGAATCACTTTGGTATGTATAGACAGGAGCCTGAGAGTGATCATTGATGCCTGCTCAGAGGGTGTGAAGTGGAAGAAATTTTTCAAAGGAGTAGTTGGAAGTTTCTTTTTCATTTTCTTTGTTAGAGAAGTTACTATGGGGAATGAATGCATAAATTTTTGCCAAATAAATCCATCCACTTCGAGGATACATCTGTTCGGTCCAATGGAAAGGTACTGTTCAATCCAGTTTTGCAAGTGATAAATAAGAATATAGTCCAGGGTGGGAGGCATGGCAAATGGTTTCCTTTGTGTGTTTTAAAAGGATTCCTATATAGCATAAAAACACTTGGAGGTAGTAACCTGTGTTTCAGGTTAAAAATAATAACTGGTATGTTTATAAACCCAGGAAATGTACTTAAAAGATCATAAATGATTTTAACTAAAAAAGAACCTATTGTCTTCAACTTAAACTAATAAAATTAAACTTTTAAAGTATATTATTTATTTTGAGAGGAGAGAAGGAACGTGTGTGTGGGGAAGGGGCAGAGAGAGGAGGGGAGAGAGAATCCCAAGCAGGCTCCAAACTATTAGTGTGGAGCCTGATGTGGGGCTCGAACTCAGGAACTGTGAGATCATGACCTGAGCCAAAGTTGGATGCTTTATCTACTGAGCCACCCAGATGCCCCAGTAAAATTCATCTTTTAAAGTATTAAATTATGAAATACTTTCTGGAAAGGTTTTCTTCAGAATTTGGTGATGAGCTGTAAATATTCATCCATACAGATATTATTAATATTTTAAGATGGAGTGTGGCCATTCAACTTTTCTTGAGCATTTCTTAGGAAATAAAATTTGCAAACCAGAGACAATGTCATTACCAACTACAACAGAACTCTTCCAAAGAGACCTGTGATTTTTATTAAACCTAGGAAACAGATTACCTTCTCATTTGCTGAATCAAAAGAGAATCTATTACTTATTCTAAACCCTCATTACAACTGACTTAAATGTGGTTATATAAATCAGGAAGTCATCTATTAAAGTGGAACATTTCCAAATGCCTAAATTGTTTATACAAATAACATTTTCTTTTGAACTCTGTAGAGGAAGCATATTTTACTTCTTAATGGCTCTCAGTTGGACAATTGAATTATTGTTTTCCACTTTTTTTAACCACCCTATTTTTGCACCCACACAGAAACCACCCAGAATTAAGAATTGAAACAGCTGGGAAAGTTGCTTATTTCAGGTGGAGTTCCTGTCTTTAAAAAAACATGCCACTTGAGAGAGATTTTCATCATATTAGCTCTGTGTTTTAAAGAATGCAATTTGATTTAATTTGAAATTGAAGGGCTTATTTTAAATTTCAGGCTCTGAAAAACAACCTGAAACATATCACAAGTCCCATGTTTCAAAGAAAAAAAAAATTGTCTTAACTTACTGGTCTACATTAATTCCATGAAACTCCCCTTTTTTTTCTTTTGTGAAAGAAAAGTGTATGCTCTTCGAGGTTAGAAAGTTTTACTCACATTTCTATTCCTGCATAGTACTTAAGTGCTTTATATTCAGTAGAAGCTTAGTAAATATTTGTTTCATGGATAGTTCCCTTGCAAAACCTAGTGAACCTTTATAGAAACATCATTATAAGGTACATAAATAGAATTTTAGTGTCATATATTAAACAATAAAATATGTATTTGGATACGTCTAGCATGATTCTTTTCAATATAGTAATAAGCTAAGTTTTATACAGACATATACATACATCTTACTTTTGCATGTACTTGAGAATCATTTAGAACAAATTTCGTAGTATTTTTGAATATTTCAAACCAGAGCTAAGGATTTTTGTATTCTTTAATTTATTTAGTGTTTATTGACTGTTATGTTAGGTGACTCTGTGCCAATTCCTGAGGACCTGGTGGATCCTCACTGAATTAGAGGCTAACATGGCAGCAATATACTCCTTTTAAGACAACATAACTTAAAGAAGGCTAATTACAATGTGAGTGGATAGAGAGGGAAAAGACTTTTATCTGTGATTAGTGACTTAGAATAGCTCAAATCCCAGCAAAATAACTAGACAGTGAAATAAATGCCATAGCCCTATATAACTTGCGATGCAGGAACATATAGTTGAGCCTCATTATTCACAAATTCTGTATTTGTGAATTTGTCTACTCTACAATATATCGGTATCCCTAAAGTCAATACTCTTGGTGCTTTTGTGTTCATGTTCATACGTAGAGGTGGAAAAGTTGGGATGCTTGACTCAGAGCATCTACTGTATAAAGTGAACTGCAGTGAGGCAGCCATGGCTAATCAACAATTAATAGGTTGTTTTTGGCTCCTTTATAAGGGCAATAACCCAAATTGTGTTGAATAAAATTTAACTGAGTAGATTTTAAAGATCTACTATCTTATTGGCTTTATTCAGCAATTCATGAATCAGGCAGCATCCAATCTAGCAGATAGAAAGCGGATCTGAAGAGCTTGTACAAGGCAAGAGATTTTTAGACCAAAGTGAACAAGAGCAAAGAAATTGCACTGGGAGCTGGCTGATTGGTTAAAGCAGGGTTATTCTCCTTATATGGAGAAAAGGAAAGTTTTGGAGTTGTGTTAGGTAACTTGTGCTAAGCAAACAAGCAAAGGTTGGTTGACTTAGGCCTTCTTTTTCTGAGAGAGCAGGTATAGAAACTTAAGTTTTCATTTGCTAACTTGGGGTTTTAGCATGCATGACTCCTTCATTGGACCTAAGCTGGTTACTTTAATAAGTAAAAGGATCAGAGATTAGACTCAGGAACTTGCTTTTGTACCTTTCTTCTACTCTTTTTAGCCTGTTTATGCCTGTATTTCCTGTCAGTAAAACTCAGTAAGTACCTGAGTGCCAACTAAGTCTAAGGCACTATAAAATGGGACACCCGAGGGGAAAATGGCATGTGTGAAGATTATGGGCAGGTAGATAAGACCTAATATGTTAGGGGATGTACAATTTTAGCCTAAAGGTAGTGAGAAGCATTGCAGTGTGTTAATCAGAGCAATGATATTGTATTTGCATTTTAAAAAGGTTAATCTGACTGCCTTATGGAAGATTTAAGAAGGCTGCCCCGGATGACCTTTTTTAAAAAATGTTTTACTTGGCTGTATCTCTGGGTTTGTGCCCAGGAGAAAATGGGGCATGGGTAGCCTGACTTTAATAATGTAAATTATGGGTATGATACCTATGTTTTTCTTTTAATACACTTGCATTGACCAACAGAGCCAGTTAGAGTGCATCTCTTTTATTTTCTGTGTAAATAGAATGTCTTGGTAAAATTGGAATTATATTGGTTGGCTTGTAATTGTAAGCCTGAACCATGACATACCCACATTGATGTTTTTTTCCCTAATTTTTTGCATGATAACATAAACATGTTTTATCGCCTATTGGTAAACATCAGGTACCATAAAGGTAAGTGGTGGCCTGAGTATGTGTTAAGTGCATAGTTTATGGTTTGTTGGTAATTTCCTAGTTTACTTACTGGAGTTTACCTGCTCATGTTGAAGATAGTCTGCTTTGAAAACATCTTTTGAAGATAATATTTTATCTCAGTTTTCTTGGTGTGGAGTAGTTTATATCTTGTCTGGAAGCTGCATTTCTTTAGTACTATGATGATCTCATACCTTCTTCATGTACATGTGGAGGTGGGAGGGTGGGAAGTTGCACAGACTATTGTCTATATATCTATATATCTATATATCTGTATATCTATATATATTTTGAATTATCAGTAAATGTTACTTCTTACTTAGAAATGGCTTGGTTTCAATCCCAAGTTTAGTATCTTAGAGTGTAAAGAGACCTTGAAGAACATGGGAGCTATCATTTTGCTTTAGAAACAGGCGGAATGATTTGTTAAAGTCACAGTAGTTAGAACCTTGATTGCCTGGCTCCTAGGTCAGGAACTTTCACTCTTGGGTTTTGTTTATTTGTTCAGTCATTCGTTCATTTATTCAGTAAAGCCTTATCAAGCACTTGTGATATGTCAGACACTGTTTTGAGTGCTAAAGACACATCATTGTGCAAAGCAGAAAAATAATCCCCACCCTAATGGGGGTTTGTCAGAGGAGTTAGATGGTAAAATGTATAGGTTCACTATATATTAAGTTAGACTGATCAATGCTATAAAAAAGGAGATAAAAAAGGAGATTGTTTAAAAAATTAAGTGTTTTTAATACAGAGACAGCTAATTTTAAGATCATGGCATTACTGCAAACTGCTTGTAAAATGAGCCTATTTTATCTTTCGTTATCAGTGTCCTCAATCAAATTTACCTGACCATGAAAACACTGACCTATTTCTAGATTAGAAACCTTGATGCAAAAGCCATAAGGGTAGAAAATACTTCTGAGCCATGCTAGCTTGTAAGCACTAGATTTTTTTCTGAAACATTTAGATGTTAAAGTATTTCTTCACTGCATCCTTCTGCTCTAGACCATTGGATTTCTTCCCTTGCTTGGGCATATTTAGTCTGTGCACTTGAAGGTTCATTGTCTTGATATGTGCAGTCTTGAGGAAAGTGAAGGTGTAATATCCTTTTTCAGCTGGAGTACAAGAATTGAGAGCCAGAGAATATGTTAGAGGGCTTTGCCACATAGTCTAAAGTTTCATTTGTATATTCTCAAGAGACACTTAAGGCTTTTGATTGAAGTTGCCCTTTAGGAGGTTTATTCTGGCATCTGTATATGTGATAAATTATAGCATGGAAGTATTTGCCAGAGTGAGTCAAAGATTGCCTTCCTCAGCAAATCTTTTATGGACCAAGAGAGAACATTTCTAAATGTGAATGAAATAATAAAAGCACAGTTTCAGTTTTGACATAAAATGTTTGGACCAGAAAGGCAACAGTTCTAGAAACTGTGTTTGAAATAAGTGAGTTAGGAGGCAGGACATGAACACCCAGAGATTATTGGAAGACTCATTGACAAAGACAATGGCAATCATATGAACACTGAAGAGAGATTTGGTGGCTGTGGGGAAGAAACAGACTATAGAGGGAGAAATTAGAAAGCAAAAGAGTTGAAAAATAGGCCTAAAAAAAAAGTCTTGCCTTATAAACTAATCTAGGAATATGTGTCTGGACAAAAGGGCTAATTCTGAGTAATTTCTCTGACATAGAATTCAAAATAGTTGCTGAGTCATGATTTTGAGCGATGTGGAAAGAAGAGCTTTCAGGTCATGCTTCATTCTTGGGACTGAAAGAGAATGTCTTGTTTCCTCCATAACCATGAGGGCCAAGAGTACTACTTATTCCTGCCACTGAAAATACTGATCAGCTTCAAGGAGGAAGTAGAGATAATTCTTACAAATCTTATTAAAATATATACTGTTTTGTATTTAAATATAGTTTTAACTCTTAATTCTTCATGCAGTCTCCCCCTGCCTGCCTTCCACAAAAGCCAATAGTTGCCAAACTGCCTGGCATCAGAATCAACTATGGGAAGCTTTAAAAATTTGATTCTTGATCTGTACCCTAGAATTGAATGAAGGTTGAATCTCCTGGGAGGAAGAGGCTTTACCTGTATGGATATTCCTTAAATCTCCACAGGAGATTTAATTTTATGGAGATTCATGATGTCTGATATAAGCCTGTGGAAAACAGCTACTCTCAACAATAGACTAGTGTTTATACTGAGGGGAGCTCAATTGGAAAGAGTACTAAAATGGGGAAAAAGTCTACTGCAGTTGTGCTTTTTGGATCACCAGATCCCCAATGTACAGCATTCTCCCAGTGGAGCCACTAATGCTGTAAGAAGACATGTTTGTAGGGAAACCCGGTCATTTATTGCCATATTGTCCTTCATAGCCTGAAAAAAGGTTTTAGTTAATGCAAAACAAACAGGTGTGTACCCTTAGAATGAGAGATGGCATTCATGGGTCAGTGTAGATGCTCTACAGATTTCCCAGACATGAAAAAGAATCAGCTTTTCAAATTAAAATCACAAAGTGTGACTTAGTGCATACTGATAGACTTTGGATTCTGTAGAATTCTCTATCACTAATGAATATATTTGTGCAAAGAACCTTATGTGCAATTTAGTACATGCATATGTGAATAAAATATTCTTGTAGCCTTATAAAATAGAGGGTAAGAATAAAAATAGTTTTATGATATAATTACTATAATACTAAGGAGAATGTGCTGAGTGCTTTAAGCATACTAAAAACAAAAATGCTGCGAGAGCACCAAAGCTGGAGAAGGGATTTCTGACTGGGGACATCAGAGGATGCTTGAATAGAGAGGTTATTTGATCTGGGTCCTAGTGGTTAGCTAACATACAGTTTAGCAAATTCAGGTAAAGGAAAAGCATGGAAATTGGAAACTATAAGAATGTCTAGTAGTTTCAAAGTGCTAAGTTAGAGGTTAGAAATAGTAGCATTTCAGGCTAAGATACTTGGAAAGGTACCTGTGGTCACATACTGGAGGCCCCACGTTGCTTGCAATATGGAGTTTGGACGTTTGGACTTTATGCAACTCAGTAACCTTGAATGGCTAAATAATGACATAATCAAAGGTGCCCTTTAGGAATTTTATTCTGACCATTAGTGCATATGATGAATTATAGTCATGGAAGCTGGAAAACCAATAATCAGGCTGCTGTAATATTATAGCAGAGATGAAGTGATATCCTTCTATGGGTATGGAAGAAGAGTAGAGGAGAAAGACCAGCAGTATTTGGTGACTGGATGTGTGGAAGGGAGGAATGAGGTTAATACACTGCTTGAGTTGCTAACAAAATGGTGTTTTGAGCCCATTTATGTGTTTATATGTGGCAGAGTACCCGAAGGTAGAGAAGAATTATGAGTTAAGTTTTGACACATGTTATGTTTTGAGATGCATACAGAATCTATAGTAGAAATTCCTGGGAGGTAACTGGATTTGCTCAATTTCATGAATTTCATGAATTTGCTCAATTTCATGAATCAGGCCTGGAGTAGTGGGAAAATGGATACATTTCATGTGATTCACGCAGGTTCAAAGTTTCATCCTGCAAGTTGTTAGCTGTAATATCTTGGGTATTATTTAACCTCTATATTTCAGTTTCTATTTGAAAAATAGAATGGTGAGTGAACATTTGGGTGTTTTACTTGAGACCACCTTGTGAGGTACTGAGGATTAAAGAGCTGTGTGCAGTGCTGGTGTATGTGTCAAATAAATCCCCTCCTCCTCTGCCAACCCTCAGGTGTTCCTGCTCTTCTAAATTCATGAGGATAGGAGTATATGGTAGTACCTTTGTAGACTTGGGAGGAGGAGAAACAGCTGTGTGGAGAGAAGAGTGATGATGGAAATTATAGAAATGGAGCTAGAGATGAGGAAGGGGGAGATTAGAAGCTTCATAGGGAGAAAGAGGGCCCCTTTTCTGAGACAGGCAAGTTGAAGAGAATGAATAAAGATAGTGTTAATCAGGGGTCTTGAACTTCTCTTAGAGAAGCAGGAGACTAGGCCATCTGGTATGAGTGAGTAGGGGGAAGTTGGGGCTGGGTTCTTGAGAAACAAAATTCTTTTTAAATAGCCACTGTGGGAAATAGGACTAGGAGTACACTAGAGTTGAATAGAGGGATTGCCAAAAAGCAAAAGGCAAAGGGGTTAGATAGCTTGAACTCTTAGTGTCCTTGTGGGTGTGTGAATTACCGCAGAGAGAAGGTCACTAGAGGTTAAGAGGTTATGGAAGAGAGAAACTGGATATTGGACAAGGAAGGAAGCGGATGTTGAAGCCTCAGTAGGGTGGTTGCAGGAGGACTGGGTACAGAGGAGGAGTATGAATGGGGTGCCTCCGTCTTTGTGGAATGTGAAGAAGTGCTGGGAGGTGGGTTCCTAATAGTGCTAAGGATTGGGAAGGCTTGATGGAAGTGGCTGTCAGTAACAAATTACTGATTGTTCCTTTAATGCAGGATATTTGGGTCCTGATTACCCCTTCAGCACAAACAGCTCTGGGTCTGTTTACTTTCAAGGATGATAAGCCTGTTCTTTGCTGTAATGTAGTGGGGTAGTACACTGGCATTACCTTCCCTGCCTGCCTCCTTTCTGCACCCTCTCCTTCCCCCTCCCTCTCCCTTGGCAATAATGGTTTGCTGGAATACAAAGACTTCGGAACAAAACAATCAAAATTAAGTACCTGCTTCTCCACTTACTAGTCCTGAGAACTTGGGGCAAGTTACTCCAGGTGATGATTGATCCTCATTTTCTTATCTGCAAAATTAGGATAAAACCTACTCAGTACCTCATATCGTTACGTGGACATTAAGTGAGGTAGCATGTGTGACATCTCTGCCTCTTGATAGAGGTGCTACAGAGTGTGCATGCTCCACATATTGGGGGAAAATGACTTCTGAATTGGGGGTTTTGTTTTGGCTTTGAGAAACAGGTCAAACACCACTAAAATAAAACAAAATTAAAACAAGGCAACATCAGAATAACACATGTTTTCATTTTCTAAAATGTATGCTTCAAAAGAAAACAAAAATATGTGACTTGGAGACTGTGTTATACAGAACAATACTTATTAACAAGATCTCGGAGTAAAACATCTTTGGAATTCAAAAGAAATTCATTCGAAGTGATGAGATAGTGTGAAGAATTCAAAGAAACCAGCTAGAATGACATTTTGAAATTGTGTAAAATTTGAAAGGCTGTCTATATTTGTATGTATTCATTTTCCAAAATTTGAACTTAATATTATATAATGTATATGCCGTGTGTGTGTGTGTGTGTGTGTGTGTGTGTGTGTGTGTGTGTGTACTAGTACTCTCAAACTACTTTGCAGTTTGGCAGTTTCAAAGCAGATACTACTAAAAGGCCCTACCTTCATTCAGAGACAATATGGGAAGGAAAAAACCATTAGATAAGATAGTATAGAATTACTTCTGTGCCTCCATTGTGACTTTTCATCTTGGAGTCTTAATTCTTCTCAGTTATAATAGGTAATACTAATGATCTGCTGTAGTGGTAGTAGCTCTTCTTTACATGTGAAGTCCCTGGTTTACAAAAGGTGTAAACCGTCTTTTGAGTCCCATTGTTATACCAGTGAGGATAAGAGAAACCAGACTGAAAACCACCTTAGACCAGAAAAGAGTAAAAGATAGACATCTTGCCACAAGTTCTGAATCACAGCCCAAAAGTGCAGTGGTGGACAATGTTAGAACCCATGTTCATATGACAATGTATAGCACAGGTTAGTACCCAATGATCCATGGAATGGAACCCAAGTATGGAGGGAGACACGAAAAACAGGAGTTGGGAACTTAAAAAGGAGACTAGATTATTGGCCATAACCCCTGCAAAGAATCTGGGTAGTATGGTTAGAAAATAAATGGGAACAAGTGAAAGTAGAAAGAAATGTCTTGATATTATGGATTCCAAAGTAAAGATTCTGTCCCTTTGTCTTGTCTGGATTGGCATTTGTGTACTGGATGGAACAAACATGGCACAGTTGATGGTAACAGACAAGTGATAAAGCAGAGATGTAGCAGTTTTTAACTCTATGCAGAGTACATGGTCAACTTGATAAAGGTTTTATGACTTTTTCCTGTGTAGGCTATGCATTTCTTATTGTTCTTTAATTCTTAATTAGCAAACTATGTTATAATATCAAATAAATTTTTATTACCAAAATAATACCTAATATGTTCTTCCAACTTGTACATCTCATGTCTGCCAAAAACTAATACACTTGCATGCAATACTGTACAAGTATGCATTGGTAAGTTATGAAAGAAGAATTTAAATACAAGCTTATAGGGGCTTGTTTTCAATAGTAATCTTTTTGATTTGGGTTTGGAAGTTAAAAAAAAAAAAAACAAGCAAACACCAGGAGGACATTTTGGAGAACGGTTTAATTACCTTAAAGATCACGAGAATTTCTTTGTGTTTTCATGAGACCTTAGATTCCAAGGGGCTGTGAAGTGTTAGAAGAAAGATGAGTGCCTCTGAGTACGTGGGTGTATTACAGTGACCTGCCAGCATTCAACAATGGGCCTGTGATTTTTTTTTCTCCTGTTGGTTTAGGAAGCAATTTACTGGCTTTGTGAATAGGCATCCATGGAGCTTGAAGCCACAAATAGAGTGGAGCAATCTTATTTGATGTTGTGACTTCTAGAAAATAACCAGAGTTTGTGGTTGCAAATAATTTTGGTATTGCAGACAGAGTAGACAGCCCATCAAGTGGAGGGTGTTAATTGTTACAAAGACACACCATATCTAGTTGATATTGTGTGAAGAGTTGGCGTCACTTTTTATATCTTACAGTTTTACAGACATCATTTCTTTTCCAGGCATACCAAAATGATCCTTTTTCTTGCTTTGTTAATGGGTTAAATTGTTCCTGAACCAAAGCTTGCTGTTCAGTTACTATGCTACCTTTGATCTTCTAAAGGTTCAAAGAACTTCCTCAGTGGGAGTTCCAGGCATGAACTGCTGCTGTGATACCCTGTTAGTTCATTGCAAGTTTCATAGCGTATTGCGGAGTGTCACTTGGTTGTGTACGTTGATTCCACTTTTATTTTTTTAATGTGGTCAGATCTAAATTCACCTGTTGTGGCTCATATGCTCAGTTAAGTGTTGGTATTTTACTGCTTCTCTTCTACTCTGTGGAAAAAAAAAGTGCAAGAAGGA